>NW_028278866.1:0-289176 GCF_059751315.1 Micrasema longulum
CAAATAAATATTTACAAAAAATATTGTACTTTTAAATGACTGTTAGTGTTTTCTAGTAGTGTGTTATGAAAAGAGGTTTCATGGATTACCATATAATAATGAACTTATGTGAACAAAATAAACTAAAATAAATTTTGGATTGAGTTGTGGTCCCGTGGCTAGTGTCTCGGACTCACGGATCGAAGGTCCGTGGTTCGAATCCCACTCTACCCCAACTTGGTTCCCATTTTCTAATGGTGAGTTATTTACAACTCGTTGAAAATGGCCCTCAAAATTTAAAATTTGGGTAAATTATAAGAATATTTCTTTAAAAAAAAAAAAACATTTCATTACATAAAACCAAAGCAAACGAACAACAAATGTAACCCGCAGACACTCCTTGGCTTTGCGGGACCAAAAATACTTTATTTTTACTAATGTTAAGGTATGTATTTTTTTAAGTACATACTTATTTTTTTAAGTAAAACAATACATTTAGATCATTTTGACGAAAATAGAAAAAAAAATAAACCTGGTCGTTGGTATTCCTAAATAATAAATAGGTACCGCCTGCATACACCTTTTAATTTATTAACTAAATTTCTTAAAATCAATGTATTCGCGATTATTATTTTTCGTGATACCTAAATAAACGCATTTCTTTTATTTATCATCCACGTAGGTTCATAGATATTTTTTGCTCAGTCGTTAATTTATAAATATAATTTGTTATATTTTTAAATGTTGTGAACTAAATACAATCACATGACCTTTAACACTATGGGAAAAGAAGAAAAGAATGATGGACGTTCCATTATTTCTGTCTTCTGATAACTGCTTAAAACGGTAATACTGCGCGATTGTACTCAAAACTGGAGCAAATTCCAACAGATTAATGCCAAAACGTGCTAAAGTCTAAATTCGAGGCAGCATTTAACTTGAGTAACATTGACGTTAACTGACATAATGAAAATGGAAAATGACTATCATATTTTAGGTCAAAAAGCCTTAAAACAATTCATAAGCGGTAAGCTTAAAAGCTAAAACTATTTACATATATCCTGTCTGCGTATATCTTTTAGCGCTAAAGCATCGATGTAATATGAATCATTAACGTTCATACATACAATAAATAATAAAAATACCTGAGGGAATATTTTCGTCAATGAGCCTTCTTCAGCCTTGTTCTCTCCACTGCTGGATAAAGGCATCTTTCAAAAGTTTCCACACCTTTCTACCCTCCACTTTTTTCATAAATTAATTACTTGCTATCAATCATTAATAACTTAGTATTATGAAATAATAGAAACAACAAAATAGCATCAATAAAAATGTATAAAAATACATATTTGACATGAAAAGGAATGATATCTATCCAAGTAACTATTATAGTAAAATTAAATTACCATATGACAATGGTATGGCCATCATCCAGTTTATGTTTTGTGTATTATTGGTAACAATGTTTTTTAGGTAATAATAAAGTAATTATAGTTTTCAACATAGACAGGATTGTAGGCTTAGTGGAGGCTTAGCGGAGGCGGCGCTAGAGTCACAATTTTTTTTTAAATGGCACAGGAATTTTGTAAAATTAAGTATCCATAATTTACTGTTTGGTTGCTTACATATGGACGGCGGAGGAGTGGCGACGGCTCTGGTTTGTCTGATCGGACTTGTTTCTCCCGGTTTACTAACAAGCTAATGAACTAACACACCCCGAGTCATTTAGAATCGGGAAAATTAGATTAAGGGCGACAATTTTTTTTATGTATACCAAGGTGCACTGGCGATACTAAAAGCAGTAAATGTAAATTCTAAATAACGAGAATCTTTTATGAACAAAAAAATTTAACTGATCTAAAAGAGGCCATAAGACCTCTAAAACGGATACGGGTAAGTAGTGGGGCTTTCAATGTAATCGCATCCCTAATAATTCTTCAGGTTTTTAATTTTTTTCACATAGTAAAAAAAGATTAATAATAAAAATAACGTGACCTCACTGGTTACCCGTACCGAAGACACTTAACAATATACTTTTTTTTTATTTGAAGTTTATTTGTTAACCCTTACGGATTATTACATTAATTTTACAAAAAATATACATAATTTTTTATTTATACTCTGTTGTTGATAATTATATTTTTAACGCCTTTTGAAAAGTTTGTTTGAGTCTTTGGTTTAGTTTTGTATGGTAGTTTATTGTATGATTTAAGTCCCTGATTTATTAGTCTCGATTGTCCTTGTCTTGTTTTGGAATATTGTATGTGGTATTGTTCTGATATTCTTGTATTATGTCCATGTTTATTATATTTTTTCCAGTTTTAGTTCTTCGTCTACAATAATACTAGTGCTAACTTATGAATAAATTTTAAAGATTCTAGTTGAAAAAGTTTGTTCACATTTAATTGTTCAGTTTATTTAAAAGGTTCTTTAGTTGGTGTTAACATGTGAAAATAAACAATGAAGACTTAATATACTGAGATAATTATTCAAATGTTCAGACAGTTTTACACTCTACGTATTTATGTTAAACTATATTATTTATATCAAAAAACGAACAATAAAAGAACATACACATAACACAAATGTTAAAAATTGTGGAGCAGTTGATTCAATATTGGTTTGAGCGAATGAGACAATGCATTTTACTTCTACCCAGCTCTACTATCAATTTTTTACAGCCTTTTTGAGCATTTTTTCGTTACTAATTGTTTTACTAATTTGTTACTTAATGTCTGTATTTTATAAATATTGATAGAAATAAGCTACAGGGCTTTTAAAAACTACTGGATCCTCGGAATGAAAAATTTATTCAATAAATAATTGTATTATTAATAATAATAAAAATAATAATAATTATGGATAACTTATATAGCGCCATTTTCGTAATATAACACCTCAAGGGCGCTTTACAAAGTGATTATATAAAGATATAAATTTAATTTTAACTTTTTAATTTAAGAAAAATAATGTACTTTTTCATATTACTTTTCCACCACATGCTAAGAATTTATTCAAATGATTTAGAGAACAAGTGAGTTTTAAGTTTCTTCCGAAATATCACTTCACTCTCACAGTTTCGGATTTCTGCTGGGAGAGCATTCCATGCCGTAGGGCTTGCGACCGCAAATGCACGTTCGCCGAATTTAGTGCGCTGTTTGCGTAGAGGTATAATAACTTTTCCTTTCGACGTAGATGTAGCTGATCTAAGCGTAAGACGTCTGTCAGCTAGTTCATCTGGAATGCAGAGTTCCCTTAGATATTCTGGAGCAGAGTTGCGCAGTGACTTATACATAAGCCAACAGAGTTTGTATTCCACCCTCTGTGGAAAACGTAGCCAGTGCAATTCCCGAAGTAGTGGAGTAATATGACTGAATTTAGAGATTCCAAAAATAAGTCTCGCCGCGGCATTTAGTACAGCCTGTAGGTGAGTCATTTTATTCATTGGTAGACCTGCGTAGATACCATTACAATGATGGACTCTAGACACTACAAACGCATTTATTAATTGACGGGCGGCATCAACTGGCAAATTTTTGCGTATGCATTTAATCTGTCTCAGCTAGTAAAAGCATGAACTTATCGTTCTGCTAATTTGAGCGTCAAGAGAAAGGTCAGAATTCAGGATGACTCCCAGTAGTTTAACGGTGGGTAAAGCGGTACTCCTTACATCGGGTAGTGCCGTATCCTGGATCAAATTCTGTCGTCTGGCTGAAGCAATCCATCCGTTTTAGATGGATTAAGTGTTAGTCTATTTTCAGCTATCCAGTTTCCTATTTTCTCAATGCATCCATTAATCAAATCAACAAGCCCATTTCTCTCACTCGGTTAACATTAAAAATAAATCTGCGTATCATCTGCGTATCTGCGTATTTACGTATCTACGTATCTACGTATTAAGAACGTGACTATTTTGAAGGTGCATCTATCCATAAAGCAAACGTAACCACCATTAATTTTGATGTTCATAACGGTGCAAAGAGCAATAATTCGTTATTTGACCCAGAAGAGTGAAAAAACGGATCTGCCTACAAAAATAATCGCTAAATAGCTTTAGTAATTCTTGACACTATTGACCCATTCAGAGCCGGTAGAGTAATGATAGGCACAGAGCATGACAAGCACAGTAAGTGGGTTCTTAACCCGTTGGCTGCATTTCTTATTGTTATTCTTCGGTACGCGAGCACGTAAACTACATACTGTGTAAATGAAAGTAATGTTTCTTTTATTATCAAATTAAACGTTTTCCAAAAATATTTTTAAAATTGTCAAATTTATCATTGGAGTTCTAAAAACATAAAATAAAATATGAAACTTTCTTTTTTTTTTTCATAGTCTTTATTCAATAAAATATACACATTATTACAATATTAATACATTGTAAAGAAAACAATGTATTAAAATATGTTTTGTCCCGATAAACTATTCAATATTAGTTTGTCATCGGGTGCTCAGACATTAGTTTTAATTAATAATTAAATAAAAAGAGCACAGGCATAATACTGTATGCGTAAAAAAAATAAAGATAAAATAAAATAAAATAATGAACAAATAAAAATAATTAAAAGAAAAAAAAAATTAGAAAATAGAGTAAAGTAATACAATTAAAATTAAAGAATAGCAATTTACTTGAATATATTTTATGTATAGGAAAAAGGTTAAACACATGTATAAATAGTGTGTGCTCATAAATGTAATCAAAACAAGATAAAAAATAAAACAAAATAAATCGAAAATTTCAATTCCTATCTACAGTTTCGCTTAAACTTCAATTTTCGCTGAAAACTAGGCAAATATATATTTTTTCTTTAAAAAAAAAGTGTTTGCTTTCTTATGATTTACCCAAATATTTCATTTAAAGGGCCATTTTCAACGAGTTGTAAATAACCCACTATTAGAAAATGGGAATCATGTTGGGGTAGAGTGGGATTTGAACTACGGACCTTTAATCCGTGAGTCCGAGACACTAGCCACAACCACAACCCGATTCGAAATATTTACTATAATTTTTTGTAAAAAGAAGCACCCAAAACATGATTAATTTCACTCGTGTAGTCCTTAATCTTTTGTTAGCGACATATTTATAAAAACTATTAGCCAAATAAAACCAAAGTTTTACAATGGAACATAAAAAAATGGGTTATATTGTTTTCTGAATGTGTGATTAGTGTCCTGACATAGAGTCGGGTACGTCTTGAAACCAGTACAAATAGAAAAATCAGTAAGTAGTTTTATGCGAACATTTTTTTGCACCACAACAAGCCAGGAGGCTCAATTACAGTGGTGAATTACAACACAGAACACCCAGGCTTGAGAAAAAATACAAAAAATTCAAACGTCTTGACCACTACATTGCGGAGGCCGTCATAAATATTTATTGATAACGAGCTAAACCCGGCAATACTTTGATATTGATAGATTTGAGTACATACTCGTATATAGATTAAATGAACATAATTGAAAGTTTAATATCAATTATTGTATTTAGCGTACTTGTTGTACCAAGGCACTTGTTAATGATTGAATTCCAGAACTTAAAATAATGCATTTTCAAATATTGATTTCAAGTAGGTATCTAGGTACTTTTTGTGTTTGAATTCCAAAAAAGATTAAACAAGGACAACGGAGATGAAGAACATTGAAGAGAAGGTAATATGGAAGTCTAGGCATCTACAGGGCTTATGACCTGTCAGTGGCTGGTTTAAGTGGCCACTTTACACACTGTGTAACATTTACCATTCTGCACATATTTGAACATCTATACGTCTTCAATTCTTTCATCTGTTGAGGTTTGTGAAGTTAAAGAGCTGAAACCTTTATTTATGCGGGTGAGATTCGTGTAATTGAATTATTTCAGAAAATACTGATAAATGCGAAATAAAAACAGAATACATAGCTAAAGAAACATATTTAAAGTCATAGTAAAAAAATAAATGTTTGTTTATAGCAAAAAGCACATTTAAAAAAAACAAAGCAAAATACTGAGTAGAAAGAAAGAAAAAAAACACTAAAAAATAAATCTATATAAATAAATATATATATCGATATATAAGATTTGTAAATATTAGGAGCAGAGTTAATGAAATGCACGATTGAATTACATGTCAGTCAAACTGTCAAAGTATTTCTAAGTTCAATTTGCTTGAACAAAACACTATAAATACAATAGTTGTACTTTGGTTTAAACTGTATATTTGAAGTACGCTGGTGCGCGGCGTACCGTCTTGTACTGTTAGCCGATAGATCATAATGCAACACTTACCATAATATTACGTATTGTGAGTACACTTTAGATCCCCTTATTTACTTGTTCCATTATCTTTTGCACTCTTTACTGGAATAAATAATGTGAGGAATGTCGGAAGATTTGAACTTGTATCCCAAAACACCATACTAATACTGAGGGAGCATTGCGTACGTAGAGCTAATAAGTATTTACAAAAAAAATATTTACTTTGACTATAAAGGTATACAGATTACTGTCAAGAAAAAAAATCGTTTCCTAATTTAAACATACGCAGAATGGTTGTAATCCCTGTAAAATGGATGGAACACTTATTTCACTCTTGTGTGGCTGTTGTGTAACAACAATGAAATACAGGTAAACGCCGTTTTATGCCAGGGTTCCGTTCCGAGAGACACCGGCGTAAAAAAAATCGGCGTAAAATAAGGTTATGTGTCAAAATTCTAAGAACGATTTGACATGTTTATTTAATACATATCCTATATATATTCAAAATAAATTATAAATGTATTGAATAAATACAGTTTAAATTCGTTTACAAAATAAATCATTACTCTTAATATAAAAAATGAATTTTTTAAATAATAAATACTAACTCACTAGTTCGTCGATACTAAATAAAATTCTCACACTTTTTTTAATAAAAGCATCCAATTTCGTTTTTTTGTATTGTTTCTTCCTTTCTTGTAGAATGATAGCATAAACTACAAATATTTGAAAAATCTTTTAATTTTAATGACAATAAAATAAAAAATAAAATCATACCTTTTTATTTTTCTTAAAAACAAAACGAAAACTAACACGGAACAATTTAACACACCCAATAGGCTGCACGCGTCCACGGTAATATAATAAAACAACGTGTAAAAGTGTATCTGCTATTAGAATCGCAATGCCTAATGTCGTCTGGTCCGAACCGAGAAATCCTGCGCCGGCACCGACTGGCCTAATTGTAAGTCGGTGTAAATCGAACCAGCGCAAAACGACGTTTACCTTTACTTTATATATCTCTCTTATTTTATTAAATGATGCAGTTGTATTTTTTGTAATCTTCAAATGGACATTTTCATACCAGATTTGGAAAGGATTTTAATACAATTAATATTTATTCTTGCTTTGCATTCATATATACGCCCAATGGGCATTTTTTAGGACGTATTTATACAAATAAAATTATTTTAAAAGAAAGTAGAAAGACAATGGTATAAACACTTTTTTAAACATTTTTTTTGCACCACAACAGGCCAGGAGGCCTAATTACAGTGGTAAATTACATCATTACATCACAGAGCACCCAGGCTTGAGAAAAATTACATTTGAATTTTTTTTTGTGTCCTCACCGGGAATCGAACCCGGAACCTTCCGTGCGTGAGTCAAGCGTCTTGACCACTAAACCACGGAGGCCGATATAGTAGACGGGTAGAGAGTAGGTTTCAAAAAAATCAAGGCCAGTATATTTGTTAGCAGACCTAAGAATTCTGGACATAAGGGAATTTAGAATTATTTTTTATAGCCTTTTTGAAAATGTTCTCGTTACTAATTGTTTAAATCGACAGTGGAAGTAGGTTTTAGATTTTAATTGAATAATACGAGTACTCAAAATCCCTTTGTCTGAAATTGGTATAAGTTTGTATTTGTTTAAGTTGTTCTAATATATTTTTATATCATAAATTTATAAACGCCTGTTGGCTTTCCAATGAAATAAATAACAAAAGGATTTATGGTGATTCTGAACGAAAATATGAAACGAATTATTTATAGATGGCGCTTTTATGACATTTTATTGAAAAATACAATTTTTACGTTTATTTTCAATGGAAATTTTACAAAACTTGGTTTGCGAAAACTTAACTCTATATTGATTGTAACAAAGACAATAACAATATAATTAAGGTCCTTTTCACAAAATGGCGTACAAAACAAAAATAAGATAAGTTATTTTAATCTAATTTAATCTAAATCTTCCAAATCAGTATTTTTGTGTGTATGATTGTTGATTAATTTTTTTTTTTGTCAAACTAAAAGAAGATTTAAAACCCTATGTGGTGATCCAAACTTTGACTTTACGCATAATAACACACAGTTATTTTATAACCAGTTAAGTTTATAACCTATTTTACATTTTCACGTTAGGATCTGCTTTGATATCTCCGCTGGGAAACGAAATTCCAAAAACTAAAATCTTCAATCTCTTACCGCCCCATAAACAGCAAACAACATTATTAGAGACAGTTTTATTCAGAAATGCTCCTTAATAAATCTAGATTCCCAGTTATTCGCATTACCATTCTTGTCTGGCATATTATGTATGTAAGTGCACATAATACTAACCCCTTCACACTTGATGCGCAAAAAGCTCACTAGTTTCACATAAATTTGTTGCAACAGAGAGGGAAAACATTTTTGTGAAGGAAACATGAAAGTCTAGCGATGAGAGCTTGTCCTGTAAAAGATGGAAAAGAGTGGCGCATTAGGCAAAATGCCGAATTGTACAGCATATATGTATGAAATCTTTAGTATCTCAACCAGTGGTGGCTTTCCCCTTTGTTCATTGGGTCAATAACTTCCCAAAATTTGCCACCAATGAAAATAATTTTCTTGAAATACATTATAAAGAAAGTATATAATATTTTCTTTTATCATCATTAATTCAAATATATAAGGACCTATTAATCTTCATGTTTTAGTGATGTTATCTAGAATACAATTAAAGCACGTGCGCTGTCACATATATTCATGTTATGTCGAATGCGCGGGTCATTTCTGTAATTGTCCCAAAGCTAATGTCTTATCTCTAGATTTTCGCATGAGAAAGAAAGAGATGAAACGAACCGCGCGTACATGAACATCGGAACATTTCGCTCAAAATTGGTTCGAACGCGGGCACTATCCCGGTAATGATAACAATATGAAACAAGGAAGATAAGAATATGATTGGTAATAATAATATAACATTGGCATTGGTCTAGACTAGAAGAGATACGATGATAAATAAATTCCTATGTATTTTCATACCTATACTTAAAAAGGACGAGTTCTTAATGGAAGGGATTAACATACATAGGTTTATATTTTCTTGTCTCTTTTTACATGATTAAACACTGCAAACATTTGGACATACTCAAATCGTTTTTGAATACACTAGTTTTACATTTTGTATATATTTTTTTCTCTACGTCATATTTTATTGAAAACTTTTCCCTCATATTATTACTATTTTCTGTATTCGTCATCCATAATATGATGCAATATAAATGCATTTAACTATTGTGTGGCTGTGATGTCACACTAGTCTACATACGATGCAAGGCTTGATATAGACATATATATATATATTTAATTTTGAAGTTATATTTTTTGTGATTTTCAAATAGGCATTTTCACTTCGGATTCAGAAAGTAAATTTTGTAGAACAATGCTGGATTTTAACACAAAAATCATTTCTACGCTAACAATAAATGTGACGCCAATATAACATAAAATCCGTATAAGAGAGAGCATGACGATTAAACCCATTTATTTATTTATTTAATAACGGACATTGTCCATATATACAATTTATAAAGTTTAAATATTACAATAAAAGAATAGTTTAAAACATTTAAAAAAAGAAAGAAGCATTGACAAACATGAGGGACATCGAGACAAGATCAACTCATAACAAAGATGACCGATGTGCTGTTTTATGGCCGGTGTTTGTGTAAAAAAGACAACAGCATCCAGATAAATACATCTACTTGTACGATGGGTATGACAATGAAAACACGAGTCGCGTGTGCTTTTATCATTAGTTTAATCAATCAGTTATTGACAGTGAGCGAGAATGCACGCTAGTTAAATAGCCGACGTTTTTATGATTATTAATTTATTTTTCTATAAAAGGCTTAAATTGTATTATCATTTTTATAAATTATGGAAAAGGAACTACTAAACAGTACACCACTATGTTTTTTTTTCCAAAGTCTGAACGACATAATGCTTTCCCTTTTGATTGATGTAATACTACGCTACAGCACCGCGCATAGTGGATTTTTTTAGCACATCCTTTTAAAAGTAAACTAATAAATATTGTATTATTGTTATCAAAAACATTTTTCACTTTGTGGTATGACATTTTACACTTATTTGTTTATAAATTTGTATAAACCACTTAATTTTTTTAATTACACTTCGACCGGTTTCGAGGTTACTACCTCATCGTCAGGAATTTAACTAACTTATAATTACACGCGTTGCTATTTATATAATAAAATATTGTATGAAAGAGACAGAAAATTGAAAAAAAGAGAGAGAAAGAATAATAAATAATCAATTAAATTTAACTTCGTGGTTAGCGCATTCACCATCCACCTACCATTCTTGAGGTCCTGGGTTTAATTCCTGACAGGGTTGTTGTGATGTCCAAATTTAAAGGTTTTTTAAACTGGACTATTTCATTGCTCCTAGAATGGCGCACCAGAAGCGTTGAACCGATCACCTGACCTTCATGTAACAGTTGATGGAAACACGCTGCATTTGGTTAACGTATGCGGTGCCCTATGCACCACTGGGAGTAGAAACGGGAGCGAAGATAATACGATGATTTTTTTTCCAATTGGTAAGTGGTATTACAATCATCATACATATTTGTTATGGAGAGAATTTTTTTGTATTTTCATAATTACTACCTCAGAGAACGACGGCTTAAGCCGTTTGATCTTCCCGGTTGCCAAACCAGCCGGCCGATGGTAACGCCAGCAGGAAAAGCAAAGTTTTGATTCAACCGTATCTCTTCAGATATCATCATCCTTCATGATACTGAAAGAAATTTTAAAGAGGATAGCTTTTTTTTTTCTTTATTTATTTTTTTTGTTTTTTACAATAAACATAATAATAAAACAGAGTATGAAAAAAATAAAACATAATTACATATCAATGAAATACATATTAATAGAAAAATAGTAAACAAAACAATCCCATAAAGGCATGGCCTGTTCGTGGGTATACAAGAAAATGTTAATGAATTTTTTCTCCTATAATAAATAATGGACAGTTATAATATTTTTGTATAACATAAGAAAGAAAAAGTAAAGTATTCCGTAAAAGATAATGTGGTATTTTTTTAATAGTAATTGAAAAAGGAAATAAAAAATATTTTAAAAAACACAAAAATATTCCTTATTATTAAAGGGCAACAAAATAAATCATAGAAAAAAAGAGTTCATATTTTTAGTTTGAATCCAGGATAGTGCATGTTTTTTAAAAGAAGCTTCCTTTTACTCGGCGTGTTTTTTTTAAAAATGGAGTTATTATTTCTGGAATATTTGTTCCTGAAAGGGTCAAGGATCTCCTTGTACGTTCCGCTAAGAGCCAAGAGCCGAGACTTTAGGACAGGGGTCTGGTCGTGACCGGCAGCGGCAGGTCGTGTCGCGCTGTTCTCAGCCCTCGATACTGTGTCTTGCGATAGCGTTACACACCGCCACCCTCCGCGCCCGGCCCCCGTGTTTACAGTTTCGACTTCCGCGACTCTACTAGACCTCTCAACATAGCCGATTAAACACCTCTGTTTATAATTATTTATGTGTTTTAAAAAACAATGTTTTATTTCAGAATTTTGTTGATTGTTAAAATACAGTACAATACAGAACTTGGTTTTTGGAGCGGGAGAGTAACGGCGGTGACTGAATTGAACTGACTGCACTTGGCTGACTGATGTAGCAAATGTTTTTCGTGTAGGATTAGCTTAATATTGATTTATTTGTGTATATGCTCAATGGGTATTTTAAGGACATATTTACACATAGAAAATTTACACATTGTGGAAAAATCTACCCACTAATGTTAGAGACGCCCGTTCTTTATTTACATTTAAGTCAAGATTGAAATGTCACTATCTTAATATTTATATTTTTCCTTTATCCCTCTTCTTTCCTTCCCATTCCCCCTCCTCTCTTCATAGTATAGTGTTAATTTTGTTAATACATATTTTTTATTTTGTTAATATTTGTTTTTCATTTGTGTATAAAATTGTAAGATTCAATATGTCCATGTATTTATAATTTTCTCAAACTGAACGGTTTGGGTAGGTAGGAAGAAATTGCCTTAAGGCAATATACCCGCCCTTATATGTATACATATTGTATATGTATATAAAGCGTCAAAAAAATAAATAAAATTATTATAAAAAAGTAGAAAGACACAATGATATCTAGTAGACTTTGTGGGAGTGGAAGCGGGAGAGAGATGTTTATAATTAATTTGATTCAGTGATTGTTTGAAAGAAGACAATGTTGGCAGATCTAAGAATTCTGGGCATAGGGGAATAAAAACCATAATTAGTTTTATGGTTATCGGTATGAAAGAGTAAGTTTTATCTAAGTTTTCTAGTTGGGATATTTAATTTTATTGAGCTCAGTAGTTCAAGCACATCAAAGAGTAAGTTGAGAATTTTCAATAGGGTTAGGAATAGGAGCAGGTCGGATTTATTTTGACGGTCTTGAAGAAAATATATATTTAAGCTGGAACATGAAGTTTTATTATAAAAAAAGTTGTGTTTTTTTAAGTAAAAGATTTACTGACATATTAAATTAAATTTATTTCAAACTAAATCTTGCCTAAATATTAAAATTATTTAGATACAAAGTTATAATGAAATGTGGATAGTACTGGAAATGAATTAAGCCGCGCACGATAATTGATGACTTTACGAAATGATTTGAATGTCTATTACGACGTTGTGAAACATGTGAGCTACCAGCGCTAGTTGGAAAAGGTCTGCCGGCTTCCGTTTGACAGAAGCTGGTCAGGTGCAGAGTTTGTTGGTGTGGACAGCCAGGAGTTGATAGACTTCGTTTGGTTCACCAGGTTATCCATACTGATGTTACCACGCCCTTTTATAGGGTCTGTTTTTGATTTCTCTAATGATGAAGTCAGTGCACTACGAAATATTGCACTGGATGTATCATACAATTTCGTTATTAAGTTAACGTCATGCGTGTAATAACGTCAGTCTTACACAATATAATGTGTTGTGTTAAGTAGAAAACGCTTAGTTGCTTTTTCGACGAACGTTAAATTTTTTTCTGATAAAATCATTCGGCGCCTGTGCGTGTTATCGATCTATAGAAGTTGTACCCGTATATTTTACTTAGCGTAAAACCAAACATTTGTGTTCGGGCGGATAAAGAATACAGTCTGTATGAAATAGAACCTTAATCTTGGACAAGTTTTTTAAACGATGGCGCCTCTCAGTTGAAATCTTGAAAAAAGAAATCGAGCGGAGAAACGTGCGCCTCGTAATGCAATGGCTGGTGTGTTCGCCGACCATGCTTGGGGTCCCAGGTTCGATCCCAAAAGGTTGGCGTGACATATTTGATTTAAAGGTTGCTTTTCATTGAAGTATTACATTTTCCCTGGACTTGCACCTGGAGCGTAAGACTTATCAGTCTTTTCACCTTTTCTTCCCCAACAGATAGATGATCAAGATACACTGCATTTGATTCAGTGCCCCATGTATCGAAGTTTTAATAATGATGTAGACTGTTACTTTTATGAGAGTTTCATATACAGTAAAAGTTTCACATCCAGTATGAAGAATTAAACTGTCTGTAATACAATGTTAAAGTTCTATTTAATACACATATTATATTGTTTTCTACATGCGTATACAGAGAGTCCAAATTAATGTAATTTCTAATTTTTAAATAGCATTCAATTCTTTAGTTTGTTTGTAAACAAATCTTCAACAAAGCATCATTATGATTCGTTTGTTGAGAACAAAGCGCTTATTTAGATACAATTTGCATGTTAATATTTTGAATTGGCATTCTCTGGTTACAAATAAGATGTTGCTGCTCAAGATAACAGATTATTCTAACATAATAATACTAAGCTAACAGTTAACTATGCGAACATCTATAAATATGGTTAACTATTAACACATTTCAACGAGCGAGAATTAGCATAGAATGTGCGTCATCGAGAAAGTTGGGACCTTTCAACTCTATAATTACTATTGCGAGGCCGGTTTTTAGACGATCGCTTAAAACTGCAAAAAATAGAACATACTACCATGAAAAAAAATGGTGTTAGAATATTAATAACAACGGACTTTATGTTTATTGGTGGTCAAATGGTCATAAAAAGTTAGTAATTTATTGATAAATTCATCCAAACGTATAAAAGGCTATTAAACCATTAAAATTAATGATACAATATCTACGCAATCTAGATATTATTAATTAAATGATGCTCGTAAGAAGCGCTTTGGTCAAATCAAACAAACCAAAGCCCAAAATTCATACAAATTTGAAATTATCATTACAATAACGAAAAAAATTATTAAATCACAGTCGCTAAGTTGCTGTCTAAATATGAAATATCTGTATGATAGTGACAGTAAACGGAGGGATTCCATGAACTTTTCAGAGGAACAGTAGGGACGGGCCATCAAAGGATTTTAAGATATTGTTTATTTTTATTTGAAGTTGTCCTCTTGTTACTAGTTTTCCGTAATATCACATAAAATTGATTTCATATTGCTTTGAAAAAATGGTGTACTCGTATAGTCCAAAGGGGCGATTACAAGTACAGGATTACAGAGGAGGCAAACAGATTTATCACCAACTTTCTATAAAGTAAAATCAAATTTTCTGTACAAAAAATGTGTATATTTGTATTCGTCGGTAGATTGTAATTAAACAATGAACATGTTACAGAAAAAACATTTAGAAAGATACACATTTTCGTAGAGGTAATTTGATTTTATATAATGAACAGTTGAAGATAGCAATATTAACTTCCAATTGTAATCGGGACACAGAACACAGTTTTCTATTTTGTGATCTGTGACTACATAAAAAACAACATTTTACTAATATAACACATAAGAATGTTTGATCAATCTCTCGTTCTACTGTCATAAACATTCGCAGACTAAATAAGCTTATGAAAAAAATTTATCAGGAGTTTACTTTTTGTGACTCGTACATGGTAGTAATCATGATTTTTAGTGAGTCGACCATCGTTCTGTGAAATTAATTATTTTACTCATAGAAATATTCTATCCCATATTAACTGACTCTCATTTACATTTACAAATAAATACGTACTCGTACACCTACAGCACACAAATGAAACTTTACTGAAGATGGCTCCTGCAATGGTAGCCGAAACGTCGGATCAAATCCAAAATACACGGTATCACCCAAAAAAGATACATAATATTGAAACTTTACTGGTTTATTACATAAACATTTTTTAATAAATGTAATTGCAATAGTATGTTAATTGTTACTGTATATTCATTCAAATAATGAAATAAATTTCACTCGAAAACTGACCTCGAAAAACCGGCTTCGGTTGATTTTCATGAACAATGACCCGACAGGGTATCGGAGCGGATATTAACATTAAGATGTTTAAGGCTGATAATCTCCGGTATGTTGTGACTATATCCAGCACCAGCGTCTGCCAGAAAGGCGCCCAAGACCAAGGCTATCGTCTACTGACCTCCTAACACATTTATTAACAAATATCAAGCCAAATATGCACATAAATCAAACGCCAAACATGTAGGTGCTACATACATCACACGATTCGTTTTGGTGAATTTCTCCTCTTTCACATTTTTGCATTATTTGGAAGTTTGTGCATTCAAATAAGTATGATGTACATAATAAGTATTAGCTTTTAACGGTATAATAATGTATGTAGCATACAAACCAATCTTTTGATATTCTAACGAACCAGTACCTCAATCACAAATGACAATCGACGTGCTAATAAGCGACGTAATAACAATTTCTTAACATGGTTGTTTATCGTATTGGCGACCACAATGGAACATCCGTGAACGCCTAATATTAAATGACAAAATATTTACGTTTCGCGACGCATAATCCTGCACAAATTCAAATTTCACCGTTGTAAATATGGAAAATATTACAGAACTGTAAGCAAGGTAAAATAATTTAGTTTTATAAAGTTTTTTTGTTTGTTCACAATTTATCATGCTATTTATTGCATTTAGCCATAGAGGTAATATGTATATAAAGCCGGCGGCCGCGCCGGCGTCGCCAAGCCAAAAAGTCAACAAAAGCAGTCGCCATAGTTATTGTTAGTAATTTAATTTCCATTTTTTTGTATTAGATACTCCTTACTATTTTACAAATGCAATATATTGTATGATTTTTTAAAAATAAACGCCGATTTTAATTTCGATAATATAACTATGTATCAAATATGTCACTTTGACTGTAATGTAAGTAAAATGTAACATTTCCAGTAATTAAGTTTATTATTAATCTTGATAGTGATGTAATGTGTCAGGAAAGAAACTTGATCTACATAGATTTAATCATTTATAGCCGTGAGAAGATTAAATATGTAATTCTAATCTATTTATTGGTCACCATACAATTTATTACCCAAGAAACATTATAATTTCTTGTATCGAAGATATCTGATATGTTCATAATTATTTTGCCTATATAAAACGACTTCAATTTAAAACAATGAAAATAGTCATTATTTAAAACATAATTATTCATCATAATTTTTTTCATCATTTCCTTTCCGCACCTAATGGATAGAGCACTCTATTGGTACACCGATCAAAGTGTATCTTGATTATTTTTGTTGCAAGATGATCAGTTTTACGCATCAGGTACTAGTCCAGGGACTATGAAATATTCTAGTGTAAAAACACCTTTCAAAATATTTTTTTCATGTCAACCATGCCGGGAATCGAACCCGAGACCTCTTGCATGGTCGGCAAACGCGCTGACCACTATACCAAGAAGACGACATAATTATACAGGAAATAATCATTATTTCCATGTATAGAAAAAAAAAAAAAAAAATTATACAACAAACAGTATGTACAATATAAATTGTCCATTTCTTTGTATATTCGTGTAGGACACCCATGCACACATCAAAAAAATGTTTAAATTTAAGAAAATAATTCAAATGTTTCGTTCTGTGGTCCCGTGGATAGTGTCTCGGACTCATGGCTCAAAGATCCGTGGTTCGAATCACATTCTACCCCTACTTGATTCTCATTTTCTTATGGTGAATTATTTACAACTCGTTGAAAATGGTACTAAAAATGAAATATTTTGGTGAATCATAAGAACACAAATATTTCTTTAAAAATAAGAACTTATTACAATAAAAGCAGAGGCGTTGTTTTGTGGTCGGTGTTTGTGTGAGAGGGACTTTCACAAAATAATAAAATCGTTCAATTAATCGGCTAATGACAGTGAGCGGGAGTGTATGCCAGTTAAGTGATCAGCGTATTTGTGATTTTTTTCTTATTATGCTATAACAGACCTAAATTATATTATAGTTTTTATTTATTATTGAAAAGGAATTATAGGAATAAAATAAAAAAAGGATAAATTTAACAAATGCAGAATATAAGAAATGAAATGGATGCACATTAAAATACTTATTAATTAAATATGAGCTCCTCTCAATATTTCTATGACATTTGACCTTAATTTACGTTTATTGTCTAGAAAAATATTGACCTTGGTAATCCTATAGTTTTATTGCTAGCGTATTCAAGGTATTGTAAAATGTTTTCAATAGTTTGTTCGACGCGTTTTCTGTGTAAAACAGAAGATTTTGTCTTGTCGGTCTAGAGGGCACACAAGATGTACAAAGAATACTAAAATTAAAACCCACTTATCCGCGAGACCGGCTTGTCAGCAGATTATTATTTTTTAACAGAGATGTATGTAAAATCCAAATTATTTAACTGCACCGATGTAAACACTAATGCAGCAAAATTCGTGCATTGATTGAATATGCAACTTATTTAAAAATATGATTGGAGCCAATGCTAGTGATATCTTCAATTTGAATAATACAAAATTCAAAAGGGAAATCAGCGACAGCATGCAGGCATTGCCACCGTGGGTGAGTAGTGACGGGTAAATACAATATTACTTTTTAATTTTACTACAAATTTACAATGGTAAATATGTACAGACATTTTATTTATGGTTATACAAATTCAATTCTTGTGTAATATACATTTAATGACAATACATTACGTATGTTGATAATTATAAGTTTGAAATCATTTTAAAGCTAGTTTTAAGTATCTAGTATATTATAACCTTATTATTTTATAAGACTATAGATTTCAGTAAATAAATATATATTAAAAAAATTTAAAACCAGTTGTATAATAATCAATGTAAATATTAAAAAAAAAAATATATATATTTATTTATCCACCTACGTACAAAAAAACAAAGAAAAATCAGATGTGTATGGATGGCTATAAAAAATAAAGAAATGTCAGCTTTTCGTTATTTTTATTCTTAAATAAAAAAATAATGCTTCCTTGTGATATGTTTTTTGAAATTTATTTTTCATTTAAAAGTAATGGCTCATTAAGTTTTAACGTAGTATTTTGTGTAATAAAAATAAACAAGAAAACAAGTTTTATTAGAAAAATGTTAAATAATAAAAGTGCGTACCCCTGCGGAGAAATAGCATGATGGTAGTATTTATTAAAAATAAATAAATCATTAAACCATCATTTGGAAAATTAACAGCGAGTAATAAGTAAGAAAAACTTTAAATTTCAATGAATTTTCTAATCATTTTGACCCTCGACGCGAAACCGGTACATAATTAAAAAATCAAATTTAAGTATTTATGTTATGCCTTAAATTAAAAGTAATTCATATAAAATTAGAAATTACGTTCACGCTTTATTTTTAAAAAGCGACGTGGGTAGCCTGCTTATGTATCACCATAAATACCCCTCTGTTAAGGTACCGACTTTTATATCAGATTAAGATAATTGAATTCAGTTATCGTTTTTAAAATCGTGAATTGAATTGACTTGCAATAAAAATGGAGGATAATTTGACAAACACCATTACTAGTTTTATGTTCTATACGTGTTCCTACACAGGTGGTGTATTTGCCACCCATTTTGACTAGTTTTAGTAAGTAACAAACGACGATAACACTCGAACAACACTTCAATCAATTTTTTTGCATTGTAATAATAAATAAACGCCCGTTCTAGGGGCCTTAATTTTGTCAAGTTTTTTTTTGTTTCTTCTTCTTTCTCTTGGGTCGTATGACCTGTTTGTGACGGCGGGCTGTCCTGTCTCCTATCTTTCATGCGGTGCACATTCAGCACACCGCCTTCTGCTTCTTCCTCACCTTACTATGTCTTCAACACCACAGGAATACCTTTCCGTTTCATTTCTGATCCAATCACTAGGAGATCTGCCTGCAATGGAGCGGATTCTGCCGCTCTGAGAAAGCTTTTTGTCCTGTTGGCTGTTGGTGTCGGCTCTCACATTCATCCCGCAGGTCACGACGAGTCTTACGCATGTATTGTATATCCTGACCTTACTTTCAGTTAGCATGTGTTTGTTTCACCATATAGTGTCAGCAAGCAGCCAGCTTATATAAATGTCTGTACCTTAGGGGATAAAATTCGAGACCCCACTTTTTGCCGCTTTGAAGTTAAAAATGCAGATATCATCTAATATTAATAAGCTATTTTATATGTTAATAAAATACCAAAGTCCATTTAATTTGTGAAAATGTTTTTTTAAGTTGAAATAAAAATCTGATAACTTTGTTTTAATGCTAAAAAAATCAGTAGTCCCAGATACGCAATTTTAATGTTTTGTACTTGGTTGCGCGAGTGGTTGGTGGGATTGAGTGGTTTGTAGCTGGATGGACCGCCAGTGGATGAAAGTCCACCTATCCTACCGATCCTGTGATCTCCAAACTTTCAATGCATGTTTATTCTCCTCGTCTCTATGGCCATGGGTAGCTACGGTTGCTATGAGAACAATTTTTCATATCCATAACAACCAACATCAACAATCACACATTTTCTCTTCTTGATAATTTCTGTCAACTACCGCATGTTTATAATTTTATCTGCCCGCATCTGATCACCATTACATATTCTGACCGCCGCGCCGCTCCGCCACATTTATCTTTATATTTCGCAAATAACTATAGTAAAAGTGCCGTGTTCACCAAAAAAAGAAAAAACTACCCAGAAGCCAGGACTTGGAGATATCATCCGGATTCCTGTCCCTGATTCCCTTTCCGGTCTTCCTAAAGGTAGGATTTTTGTTTGCTGTGGTTTGTTTTGGCGGCATACTGTTCTTTTCCGCATCTGCCATCACCGCGCAAACGCATCTTTTATTTCCCCTCAAAAATTAATATAGATCATCGATTCAGTCAAATAATACTCACGCAAAATTATAATCGACACCCCAGTACTTTTATTGTTGTTTATATGATATGTTGAAATTATCGCTTGTTTATGTTCATAGAACTAATTTTGTGGACAAACATTTTAACTAATGTGAGTAAATGGCCAGTTATCAACTTTTTCAAGGATTTGCTAAAATATTTGACCACAAAGTTAATGCTTTAAACAAAAATAATATTTTATCGGCAAGTCCTGCATTAAAAGCAAACCATTGAAAAAGTCGGTAAGTGGATATAAATAATATATATTTATGAACATTAATTGAATTTATCTCATTTCATTACAATATTTGAGTTTGTCCAAATGTTCGTAGACAAAATACTGGATTTCACCTCCTCGGGAGTCATTAAGATAAACACATAACAACAGGGATGGAAAATTCCTTAAATAAGGGAATTTGGGCGAATTGGTGAATGTTACACAGTGCCTAAAGTGGCTACTTAAACCAGCCAATGACATGTCATAAGCCCTGTAAATGAAATGCCTAGACTTCCATATTCCCTTATTTGAGGTATTCTCCATCCATGTTGTTATTTGTTTATCTGATTTCGTTTAAAAGTTACGCTGTTTTAGAAATTGCAGAATCACAAAATGTTGGTTCCTGTTAAAATTTCATTTGATCAATAGATTTTTTCATAGATGTGACTCCCGCGGTTTATCCTTTGAGGTACAGATTTGCATTTACGTTTTTAAAAACAATAAAAATAAAACGAAATGTAAGAATAAGATGCCATGCAGTAAAAATCATTTGTTGAAATGTACACTATCCGTCGTAAATTGGCTTGTAAGCTATTTGTGGAGACCGTGCGTCTAACCAGGAAAAGAATTTAAGAAGATGTAAGGGAGTAAGCAATCAAGAGAAATGGGTTAAGGCTTTTTGTGAAAACCATATGCTTCAACTAAGGAGGAGACATGTTAATGATGGATTTACAACAACAACAACAACAAATCATCACGCCGTTTCCCCTTAAGGGTAGGCAGAGAGAACAGAACGCCACATCACTCTATCTTTGCACACAGATCTCTACATTCATACATCTTCTCATGCACGCGCGCCGATTATTCCGACTTTTGACATGTCCATCTTCAAGTATTGGTTAAATTTGGTCATGCCATGTCTTTCTCGGTCTTCCTCTATTTCTGCATCCATCAACATTCGCATTGTAAATATTCCTAGCCGTTCTTTCGCTGTCCGTTCATTCTACATGTCCAAACCAGCGCAGAGCTCCTTTCTTGATTATGTCGATAATGCTTTGCGATAATTCGATAGTGTCGATAGTAAATTTATAGTCTCTAAAATTATCTACGAAATTAAAGTCTATTTTGAATATAAAAAAATGTTTTATTATTCGTCCTTATACAGGGTGTTCTTTAAACCCTGTCACATCCGAAACCACGATGATCAGTATGGGCAAGAAGACAAATTAGCATAATAAAAAAATATTTAGAACAAAGAATTTCTTTAAAAATAAAATATGAAAAAAAAAAATGTTTGCTTTTTTGTGCAAGGGAGAAGCGAAGGGGGCGTGGCCGCGAGGTCGGTGGTGTATCAGACTCCCCCCTCCCTCTCCTCGTTTCTCCCCTGCAGAAGTAAGGAACGATTTGCTTTTTTTGATATTTAAAAAAAATATATATTCTTTCTAAAAAAATATTTTAATGTGCCAATATCGTGATTTCGGATGTGACGGGGTTTAATGAATGAAAACCCTGTTTAGACGTCGGAGAATGTATTAAATGATATTTATTAAAATATGCTTGTTATTTGTTATTCCGAACCGCATTCTGCGGAGCATTATTAATATCGATCGGTACAGATAAAATATAAACGTAGGTGCATAATAAATTACGTGAGCTCGGTATGAGTTCAGACTGTATAACAATAGATTATCTACTTTAGAAATAGAGTCTGGCAATATTGTGTCTTGTCAACGTATCAAGTCGACAACGGAGTCGATATCTACATAAGGCATAATGTATCGACTGAGTGAAGTTGTCAACTGTATCTGTCAATCAGTAAGGTAACATATTTCGTCTAGCCTAACGGTAGTCAACAGGGTATTAAATAACGTTCAAGGAACATTGCCATTTTACTTGGTATTTAGATGTAACAATAGGACCGAATAGAGCACAGAATCTCAAAGTTTCACTATACTTACTTCATTATTTTATTTTATTTTTATTTTTATTTTTATTTATTAAGGAGAAACAACAGTTGTTATATAAGAATACAAAATGTAAAAAATAGTACATACATCCAGTTAAAGTTTTCCACAAATATAATGAGAGAACATGTTACACAGTAAAGAGAAAAATAATATATTATATAAGACATGAGAGAAAAAAAAAAGAGCTCGTAAGAAGGTTAAGGGATGAGAAAATAGAGTGAAGGAGTGGAGAAGAGAGATTTTCATTGACCAATTCAAAATTTCTAAATAATAATAAAATAAAATAATTTAAAGGAATATAAACTTATTACACACTGACAAATGTATCATTTTACAGTGTTTCAAAAAGTCACAAAATTTTGTATTAAAAATAACTAAATGGCGACAAAGTAAATTAAATTTGGAGCAGCTACGATAAATAAACTATGTTTAATTTAACTTCTTTTTTGCACGCAAATTTCATGAACTTTATTGTTTTCTTTTAGTGGCGTGAAAGCAGTCCGGATATGACAAGAAAGTGTATAAGTAATCATAAAAAACTAATAAAAACAAAATTCCTTGTAAATATTAATTCATTTATTCTGCTTTTAATTTTATTTATAATTTTAAAACTGCCTGCCTTATTTATATCATGAGCTAATTATTTAGGTCTAAAAGAAAATGGTTTCAAAATTATTTTTTTTTGGTAAATCATAAGAAGATATGTACTCTCATTTCTATTCATTCAGTTTACGGGTTGTTTAACCCATCACGTAATGCAGACTACAATTGTCAAATAAATAAATAAACAATATAATAAACAAATAAAAATTAAGCATAATTTATGGTTCTATTTATGATGATAATCCATTTCTGTTTTGCAATATAATGGCTTTTTAAAGTGTCGATATTAAGTTCTGGTGCCTAACTAACGTTCAACTAAAATGATTAGGTACGGCAGCGATGTTTGTATTTAAATTCGATTTTAAATTAAGTTCATTTTAATGCGATTCTATGATAAAAGCTTACGTGTCAAACAACAAATAGAAAAAGAGATCCTTTCTGGCTTTGTATTTTAAGATCAGTTCAGTAGGGAATGAAAATTTCTTCAGGTAACTGACGAAATCTACCATTTTTATTTGAATAAATTGCCAACAAGTCCCTAAGAGATTTGTACAATTTCTTTGAATGGTTGACCAATTTTCTAAAATTATAAATTTGTATGTCATTACTTAATATGTCAATAACTATGCTTATATTTGCTCATTTCTAATTAAGTATTAATGAAGAAACCATAATTACTTTCTTAAACGTTTTTAAGACGTTCAATGCGGGTCAATTAAATGCTTATTTTTGGTGCATAGCAAGATAATTTACATTGCGTCAAGGCAGGTAAACTTATGAACTTTCATTTAATAATAAACTTTTTATTCACTTACGCTTTTATACTCGATAAAAAAAGCATTTATTACCGAAATAAAATACAAATGATACTTAAATCCACAAATTTAAAGATGTGAGTCTAGGGATTACGTAATATTGTAGTATAAAAATATTTTTTTTATAAATTGTTCATGTACCTATACTATATTAAACCCAAGATCTGTCTTGCCTAAAATAAGGTCTTTATATGCATTGAACGTTTGTAACAATCAGTAAATTTATCCACATACGATGGTGAATAAGCTACAGCATTGTTAAATAAAATGCAGCGTATCTCGATCATCTGTGCCAGTTCAAGCTAATATTATATGCCGACCTTCCCAAGAATCGAACCCGAGACCTCAAGCGTGGTGGGTGAATGCGCCAACCACTGCGCTACCAGGCGCATTTTTACCTGAGAGCAGCCATCGAATCGAAAGAACTCGTACATAATTCTGATCCTATTACACATATAGACCTGTATTCTTAATCCGTTCGGACACAGCCGATATTATAACGACATACAATAACGATAACCATTGGTGTTTATCAATTTCTCGGGTAGAAATAATAATAGCTTATAATCGCAGAATAGGCAATATCACTGTTCTGATTTTACAACCCGTCAATAGTATGACTATTGGACAAACGTTCCAATTCTCGAAATGATTACATTGATTATCATGGTCGCAATTATTCATCGGGAAGCGATATGGCCGATAGAGTCAAGATCAAGGACAGAATACTGCGGCAGCGAGATCGTGATCATGTTGCATGCTGGCCTTTGAGCATCAGACTGAAGTCTACATTATATGGATCAGAAAAGTGAACAAGAAATCGGTAAGATTTCGATTTAAAACCGACGTTTAGTAAAATGCACTAATTGAGGAAAATTTCGAAAGCGAATAAGTTAATAAATCTATAGAGCAATATTATTGTCATCTTTCCGCACCAGGGGAGATATTCCAAACACTCTCGCATCCAAAGAAAAAGCTTTTATCTCGCATAGCTACCTACAAAATACGCTTGATAAAAGTGTTTTCTGCAACCGCGAGAGCGGTTCAGAATAGCAACGCAGGGCCGTGATTACAAGCGCTATCCTCATCGGCACACATCGATACGGTATAAAGTAAAATCGATATTTATGTATGAAAATGTGCACATTTGTATGAAAATTTAAAGTATCTTCGTCGGCAACCTGTAATTTAACATATTAATAAAAACAACGCATACATATTCTATTTTTCGTACATACTTAATTTTATCCCCAAAGTGAAAAGTTCAACAATGTTTTGAGTATGTCCAAATGATCTCACCCGCATGATAAAGGTTTCAGATCTTTTACTTCACAAAAGTCAACAGATGGAAGAGTTGAGAAAATGTGGATGTTCAAACATAGGCAGACTGGTGAATGTTACAGTGTGTAAAGTGGCCACACAAACTAGCCAATGACACGTCATAAGCCCTGTAAATGCCTAGACTTCCATATTCCCTTCTCAAAAACGTTTTCCCTGTCTGTTGCAACAAATTGAAATTAAGTTTCCTTTATGAAAAATATAACATTTGTATTTATGTTCAACAACAGGTTACCGACGAGTTTTAGTTCAAATGTACACATTTTTGTACATAAATATCGTTTTTACTTTATACCGTCTCGATATGTACCATTGAAGATAGCGTTTGTTATCGCGGCCCTGGGCACTGCATTGAAACATTACTTTTTAAAATTAAATTAATTTAAAACGACTTACAGTTCTGTAGCTACTGTCGTGGATTCGTGAATGTCTGAGGTTCGAACATGATGGTGGTAAAAAAAAGAGTTATTTTAAAACTGCCATTCTTCGAAAATAGTTTCACATTATAAAAATGAACTTTTTTTTAAAAGGCTGAAACCGTTTTAAAATTATTACTGTATAGAAAAACTACTCGGTATATTTAATCAAACCGTTTCTAAAAATAACTAACAGTTGAAAGGTGTTTGAAAAGGAACCTTTTTAAATTAATAAAAAATACTTTTTCTTCATAAATACATTAATGAAGAAAAAAAACTCGAAAAAAAATTTTAAAATATGTATTAAACAACCAATAAATTAAATACATGCACATTGTTATTATTAGAGCATACGTAAGAATATGTTTGTGTGCCCTTTTTCATGATAAATATATATATATATATATATGTATATATATGTCAGCCAACTATCTCTATATCACCAAACATAGATCACAATAGCCTCAATAAAATAACGTAAGAGAAGATCTTCTCAAATTAATTAGTCAAGTGTGAAGTTGGCTAGCAACCAGCAGCCATTATGCTCCAGAAAGAGGTGTAGGATTTAGTTTGTTGAGAGGGTTGGTTAGAGCTTCTACCACAGTTAGAGATTGACAGAGAAGACACGAGGTTGCTGTTTAATTTATTTATTATTTATTACATGGTGAATAAGATACAGCACTTGGTTGTGTAGCACGAGCTTAGCGGCGATGATGGGTTAAAGAGACTGCACTTGAATTACATGCTGGAACGTCGTCGAGCTGGATTGAAGTGAACTGAACTCGTAGGGCTGACTGACTTAACGGGCTGACTAACTGGCGTTGCGTCCTATGGTCTCTTTATAGACGACGTTCCTTTGTAGTTCATTTCTTTATGATAAGAACGATGTGAACGTACTGCAGAACAATGCTCCCGGCTTAACGTGCAATACTATAAGAGTTGCATAATACGAATGTATTGGATTCGATAGAAAATTATGACATTGCATCGTCGGTCATTAGTCTACTTCAAGTGAACTAATTTAACACGTGTGTGTCATCGATTATGGACTATGAACCCCACAGAGGTAAGAGAAAATATGTGCATCTTCAGCATACATTTGAGACAGTCTAATTAAAAAAATACCTGGCAAGTGTGATTTTTGCTTTAGATTCTGAGTGTTGCCTGCACTAGCGCTAAGAGTGTAGCTTCAAACCAAAAGGAGCCGTGAAATTAAGATGATGTTGAAAAATGCCAAATTGAGTTCTTATTAGATGCTTGATTTAGAATTCTTACAATTTCTTGTTCTGCTTTTTATCCATATTAAACGGGTCTTTCTTGCGCTATCCCACTGTGCACATAAATATGTTGTACTTTATTTCTATACAAGTTGTACCCGCATACCAAGCCCGTCTACTTCAACTGGTCAGGCTTGTGCTGGTTCACTAACTAACACTAACTTCATTTTCAGGAGAGTTAACTGTTCAAGGAAAACTTCATGTAAGATATACACTTTCGTGGGAAAGTTAAATTTATCAGTATTTAAGATTTAACAGGTACGTAAAATTACACCTGATTTGATTAACTGATAAATTTTATACTTATTTTGTCTACTCGTCGTTTTAAAAAACCTTTATAAGCCTTTAAGCCTGGATGTCCATTCAAATATACCCCAATTTTAAGATGTTTTTATTCTCGTACCAACCGAAATTCAAAAGCGGCGAGTTTATTTTTCAACTACTAGAACTTCTAAGTTTTTATTCGTTTACGTTGGTAATTGGAGAGTAATTTTAAGAACGAATAGATACTCTAGGATAAAGTTGATGCTGAAACAAACAAACATTATGACAATACGTCAGCAAATACTTAAAGATGGACATGTCAAAAGTCGGAATAATCGGCGCGCGTGCATGAGAAGATGTATGAATGTAGAGGAAGCGAGATCTGTATGCAAAGATAGAGTGTTGTGGCGTTCTATCCTCTCTACCTATCCTTACGGGGAAACGGCGTGATGGTTTGTTTGTTTGTTTTGTCAGCTGATATATTTTAATTTTTTTATTTATTTTTTTATTTATTTGATTTAATAGCATAATTATACATTTTTACAATTTAAAAAAATTTCACTCGTTATATTTTTACTAAAACTAAAATCCCACCAAGCCACTTTTTGTAGCTTGTTGGTGAAGATTATATTTATACTGACTTAATAATATTATTTACATTTATAAAAACAATGAATTACATATAAAAATTAACATGAAATGTTTTTTGTTCACAAAACGATTAATGGTTATTTCTCAAAAGAGTTGACAAAAAAGGTGTTTTCTAATCAATGTAAACACGGATATGAAAACAAAAAATTAAAATTAAGTAAGACTGCCATTTCGTAAGATGAAAAAGACACAGAACTCGTTGATATTATAAGGAAATACCATTAAAAATAAGAGAAAAAAAAAATTAACGTAAGTTAAAAAAACATGTGTGGATCAGATAAATTAGCTCTGAAAAAGTCATTGTATTCGAGTTGGCTTTAGATAAGTTTTTTTTAAGTGTACGTATATTGATTAGAAATGTTAATAATTAGTATATATTTAAATAATAATAAGATAGAAGTAAATATAAGGACATTCATATATTATGTTTGTACTATTTTAAGACTATTTTTTAAATCGGCATTAGACAGAAACATTCGTTTTTATTTTTGACATTTGGCCTCTGGCTGGTTTGTTTGTTCTGGAGCGGATTCCTGTCGTCTTTTTAATGATACGTGAGGCAAGTTTGAAATATATTTCAGTAATATTAAATTAATTTTGTAGATTGATAATTAGTTTGAGATCCATTGTTTAAAAAAAATAAACGTTAAATAATTTCTTGAGTGTAAAAGATAAATAAACTTTGAAAATACAGTGTTTGTTTCATATAATTCCTTTTATTTAACACATAGAATAAAAATATTTTTTTTTGTCCAAAGAAGTTATTCAGGTCTGAAATTGTCAATAAAAACCACAAAAATATAGTTAAAAACAATGCGTCCACAATTGAGATTAAACATGCAAAAAACGCAAGGTTCTCGCGTTTGGCAATCGATTGGTGAATAATTGAGCTGTTAAATTATTTTTAGCTGTAATTTTTTTTTTTTTTTAAACTTCCGTATTAGTTCATTTCATAATTAAAGTTATATATTATAGAAATAATATACGAGTGAAAAACTAATCTACAAATTTGGAAAAACATCTTCGAGACTGGTATCTTTATTATTAAATTCAATTTATTTATACAAAACAGTAGGGACAGAGAATTCAAAATTATATGATAGTATTTTCAATTGAATTATTTTTTCGTGAAGGACCTTTCAACAAAGTGTTTCGGGGTTCTCTGTTTTTTTTTCAAATTTGTGGATGAAAGTATCACTCGTCTTTCTATAATAAATTACAATGAACTTCCATCAAGAAGTTTCACTTACAAACTTGAATGTTTTATATTAAAAGTGTTATTTATTAAATTGAAAAAAAAACTAACGTGTTACATTATCAACAAAGTTTTTAATTTATAATAATTCATTTAAAAGTCATTGTACTGAGGACAATTAATATGCTTATTATGTCATCATATCTATTAACAAAACTAAATAATGTGACGGGTTCTAGACCGCGCGTTGAAATATTATAATCTAAGGACGCGCTACGCGACGCTTGAAATAATAATAAGTGCATCTCATTTGTACGAGAAGACCATGGGTCGCTCTGGGGTGATATTCCAAACGCTCTCGCGGCCGTAGAAAACACTTTTGTCTCGCGTATTTTGTGTGAAAATGTGGCCGTAGAAAAAACAAAAGTGTTTTCTACGGCCGCGAGAGCGTTTGAAATAGCACCGCTAGTATGGTAAAATAGACGAATATTTAATGAATCAATAATCACATTATTTTTAATCGTTAGGCTTAAACAAAGTGAATATTGGTTCTCAATTGAATATTTGGGTAAAAGAACGCAAATATTTCATGTTATTAAAAGAGGGAAAAAAATATTGCAGATTAGACATTGTAGAATTTATTTTGAAGGCCATTTTCAACGAGTTGTAAATCACTCACTATTTTTAAATAACTCAACATTTACTGTTATGTTAAAATAATTTTTAATTCATTATAATATTTATAGTTGAGTAATAACTCAAGCTAACAATTTTTCTGTGTTAAAGATAAGGGATTATCATGATTACATATTTTTATACATTTCTAAAATTAACAATTTCTTTGTAAATGTTTAGAAATTGTTGAAGTGAAGTTAAAATTGTGTACTTTCTCTTAACAAAGCCCTTAAGACGTGAATTGTGATGTTACGAACACCTAATAGGTCTTAATTTACCTGACTTTCTCTAGAACGCTCGGACATTTATTAATACTTTACAATATTGAAAGGAAAATTGATGCAAGATAATTTCATTTTAAAGGCTTTATTAAGTATTAACCATTGTTGATAATACCTTTAAGCAAAGGGAAAGATACAAAAACAGATATTGAAAGCATTGGATAAAAAACCAAAATGAAAGTCAAACTCTAGTGGAGTGACTTGTAGTACAAATACAGTAAAATGTTTTACTGAATAGAGTACAAACTAATAATTGTTTTAATAAAAATACATTCATACATTACGATTTCATTTGCTTTTTAGGTTATTATGTTAAAGTAAAAAAAAGTTATTTAATTAAACTGGCGAATTGCATGAAACGATATTTTCATAAAATACATTAATATTGGGAGAAAAAACAAACCACAAGATACTTTATTAATATTGAATCGGGATGTGGTCTTGTGGCTAGTGTTGCGAACTCAGAGGTTCGAGGTTCGAACCTCACTCTACCTCAACTTGATTTTCATTTTCTAATGGTGAGTTATTTACAACTCATTGAAAATGACCACCAAAATGGAAATATTACAAAAAATTATAAGAACGCTAATATTTCTTTTTTATAAAAAAATCATAATTTGAATACGTTGGAATCTTAGAGTATATACATATATATACTCTAAGGTTGGAATACAAATTCTAGAATTTTAATTAGCTTTTCCGTTGTTCGCAAATTAAATGGAACGATCGAATTCGTTTTGAGGGTTTTAGGGGATAATTGTATTAAAAAAGTTTGAAATAAAACCTATCAAACTTCCTGGTTTTATCAATATAATGACAACGGTTTAAAAATATTAATACCATCAAAACTCTTTATTGCTCACTAGTTCGACCCCATCTAGAATACAGTTCTCCTATTTGGTCTCCATTCTACAGGACTCATATTGCCCATATCGAGTCTGTCCAACACCGGTTTTTAAGAAAAGTGGCATGGTTGCTCGGATTACAAAGGGGTAATTATTACTATTTTGAAATAGGGCAATCTAATAATCTGTTTGTATCGGAGAAATGGACCTTAGATGCATTTTCAAAATACTTAATGCTATAAGTGATGTCTCATCTCTGTTGCAATCAATTTATATTTTTGTTGCCTACCGTGTCACCAGGAGTCAAACTCTGCTATTCATCCTATCTTCTAAGAGCAACATTTGTTTTTATGCCCCAGTGTCATAAATTTGCAGATTAGTCAATTAACCACACAATTCGCAATTATTTAGGATAGATCTTCTGGCTTTTCGTAGATCTCTTCGCCATTGATACAGTGAGGGATAAAGATGAATAATTGGCATGAGTTAGCTCGTGGTTTATATCTTGATCGTGTTTTTTTATATATTGTTTACCATTATTGCCTTATTCATTTAAGCTACATAGTTTTACGTTATTTTTATTCAGATACTTGTACACGTGTTATTTAGTTGTTTTTTGATAAGGCCCTATAAAATTAGTGGAATGGGTTTGAAAAAAACTAAGCTTAAGGATGCCTTTTTGAGCATTGTTAAGGCATTGTTACTATTGTTTTACTTACCCTTTAATAATATAACTGAACCTAAGTGTTATTTTTTTGCAAAATAAACAATATATAAACTTCCGTGAGAAAATTTCATCTTGCATCATTCAATTCAATCCCACCTTAATGTTCAATGAAGCGTAAAACAATGCTTAACAAGTGAAGATCTAAAATACTTTTACTGATGGGTTTCTATTAAAATCAGATCTGTAGATTGGACTTGTACAAAAAGTAAAAATTGGTTTTGGTATGTACGAATTCTTTGAAAGATAAACGTTTTCCATAATTACCCATTATGAGGTGTAAAAACTTTTAGACCTTAAGAGCCTCCGTTTGTTATCTGTTGATCTCTGACCTTTCACTTTTCTACCTGAATAATTTGGCTACTTTTTACAAGCACTTCCATTCAGGTACTATCCGAGTGGTAACTACTTATAATACTCGAGTACACAAATTAGTGCTGATTTTTAATATGTATATTGCAATCGAATAATCGAATCGATTTGATTAGATTTATGTTATTTCTTTTCTATTCTTCGTTAAATTTTAAGTTACACGGAATAAATGCACTAAATGCCAAGAAATGCAATATAATACATTTTGAAACACAAAAGAAGAACCATAACATGAACATAAAAATAAACAACGAAACTCTTAAAGAACTAGAACATGTGACTTACCTAGGACTCACAATGGACAGACAATTAAAATGGACAAAACACATAGACGGACTCACTAAAGTAATGGCATCACTACATAGCCTCTTCTACAAAACTAAAGATCATATACCAAGAAAGGAAAAAATTATGATGTACGAAGCCTATGGGGGAACTGGCAACAAGACAGACATAACAAGAATACAAAGACAACAAAATAAAATTCTTATACTAACATACAACCTACCCTACCTGACCTCTACGACTGAACTGTACAAAAAAACACACCAGTTTGACATAAACTACATGAGTAAAAGTGAGACCTTAAAAATTGTGCACAAAATAACACTGGGAAACATACAAGACGACGACATAATATTAGTCAAAAATGCTGACATACACAAATATAACACCAGACAACAACAACACTATCATATTGAAAAAGCAAAGACAAACACAGGACAGTCAAAAATACTACATAATGGACTTAACACTACAACGACCTACCTTACTACTTGAAAACTTTTACTGGAGACAAATTTAAAATCAATCTGAAAAAGCACATGATGACTGAACTAACTAGACTAGACGAGACATAAAATGACTAGACAATATTAAATTTCTAATGTAACCCTAACGGGTTTTTTAAAATTGTAAATAAATAAAAAATTATAATTTCACCGGGTGATCTATGTAGACTAGTTGACCGTGAAGACGGCTCCTGCAATGGTAGCCAAAACGTTGTGACGAACCGACCTATACGGGGATTACCCAAAAAAGACGATATATATTGATAAAAGTGGCCATGAATATCTGAAAATCTACGCACCTATATGGATATGCCCGCTAGAGGGCGAAAACACTTATTGATCACATTAGTAGTACTAGGTACTCATGCCAAATGTTTTAAATAACAATTTCTATGAAGATTAAGCACATATGAATCTTAAAAATCAGAAAATGATGACACAGAACAGAAACCCTTCGCACAGAGCAAGAGACTGTCTAATACAAAGATAATTACTCCTTCGAAGTGGTTGAGCAATTAACCTACCTGGGCTCCAGTATAACAGAGAACAATGAGAATCCAGCAGAAATTAGAAAAAAAAACTGTTTTATCAAATGCTAATGATTGCTTAACGTTTTGTGAATGCATGAATTTATCACATAATATGTACTTATTCCCCCATTAAAAAACTGAATTTTTCTCCAGTATTTTTTTATCTGCAATATGCAAAAATGGTAAAGAATTTAAAAAACAAAATAAAATAAAAATATCTATCGAGAAAAAACTTTAAAATATGAACAAAATAATATCTAAACCCTCTTCTTGAAAAGGTTTAACAAGTCTCAGATACCAATAATATATACATAAATATTAATGTGAAAGTGTGTACTATTATGTATAAAATAAATAATACACTGACACTCCGGAACGTGCTTGTGGGCCAGTGGAGTGGCTGCATCCATAAATAAAAATGGAAATTTTATTGAATGTACCTATTATATAAACATTTTCTTTTGTAAACTATGTATTTGTATAATATATTGGATTAAATAAATAAAAAATACAATAAACATCTTAAATCTGAAATTTTATCAATTGATAATAACAACCGTGTATGTTTCGGCTTTGCATCAGCTCGTAAAAAAAGCCACCTTGACTTCTAGAGGGCCTCCTAATTGTTTCTGATGGGCCATTATGTTGAGCCATTATTGCTTCCTCATCAGGCGGGTAATGTATCTTTCAGTAAAAGGCAAATCACTTGATGCTTATGCCACGTCATCACCCGATTGCCAACATTCGGATGTGCTCGCGTAATTTCTGACTAAATCGCAACGGTGATTTAAAATGGCGGAGGAATGAATAATTTTGAGAAGACAATAAAGACGCCATTTCGCCTTTTGGCGAAGCGACGCCATTGTGTGCGGCCACGCGCGTGACGGAAAGTGCTCGGTCCATGGTCACGTGATCACCTAATTAGACAGAATAATCGTATGCGTTGAATTTGAGATGAGTGACAGCTGTTTCGTCCTCTCTAGGCTTAGATCCCCTGCGCGGCTGTGATGCCACACAAGTCTACATAGAATACAAGACATGATCTCTCATGTTTTGAAAAATAATAACAGGCCTAAATTATGTAATGATTTTTATTTGATATTTTTAGGAACTTCGCTGGTCTGTCAGTAAACCTTATCTTTATTATGTTAATTAATCATTGTTGACTGTTTGTTTCTGTAAAATAATTAAATAAATAATAAATTAGTGAAAAAATAGTGTACCGAAATTATTTTAAGAATTGCTTGTATTTCAAAATATCTCCCCTTTCGCTTGATGTAACACGACGTTTCAGCACCGCTTCCAAAAGATTTGTTTAGCAGTTTTCAAGTGTTCATAAAAGTTATTCTTATGTATGAGACCTTACTGTGTCAATACTTTGCATGTTAAGTAGAATCAGAAACCTGGACGAGTGTTTTCTATAAAAAATCAATTTAGATATTATGTTTTTTCCACCTGTTTTACTATCTTAATGAGTGTACGTTTCGAGACGTTAAAGAAGCCGACTTTGTAATCGCTTTGTAAATAAATACAGACGATTGTTAAGCATACCGTCTTGGTAATTGTCAAAAATCATATAAAATCATATTCAAGCGAGCATTTTTTGCTTGAATTGGAATTTATTGGAGTTTATAATCACTTTGAAGTTGCCACTTTTTATCACAGATGGCTATTTAAACTATAAATCAGAAATATTTTTAATTTTAATTAAGCAATGAACGTGGACTAAAATTTAGGGGTAATTCATTGGTTGGATTCGATCATATGATGTCGAGATGACAAGTCGGTAGAACATACCGAGGTAGATAGACATAGTACAGAAGTTGAATATACAGTCTCTGTTTTAGATTAAGACAGCCTTAATATAATCGCAACCCTGGAAGCTAAATTTCTGTTTAGTTTCTTTGTTTTTTACTTGTTTTCGATGCGAAATCAGCCAGTAGGCCAGTACGCGCGTGTCTGCGCTGACGAATGGATGTGTGTGGGGAGTGCGTTGCCATATTTAGATTTTTCGTAATATTATAAAACTCCACGCAGTTTATCGCGATTATTGACGAAGTTATTATTATATTATTTGTTTTTAGTAATCTTTATGTTTAGTGTTATGACAGAAAATTAATTTATAATATATTAAATACATTTTTTTACCTAAATTGAGGGGAAACAATAATTCCATGCGTTATATGGACAGATCGCGCATGTTAGTTACCTACATTACCTGGCAAGATAATTTTGTAGTCTGAATATCAAAATTAATGATATGTCGTCAGTATAAATAACTATTCACACAAACACACAAAAAGTCTATTATCTTAAGAAACAGAACACAACCGGCTTTTTCATAGTGAAATATTTTCACCGGTATAATTCAATTATAAATTAGAGAGGTAGTTTGAACTAGAAGGCATTTTATTTCATTTTTTGTGTCATTATTTTATCAATTAGATACGCTAGCACCATTTGCTGAAAACGCTCTTGTTATAATGTTCCAGAAATATGTTTTACTGTTGTTGATTAAAATATTGTGAAAAATAAAACCGATTTCAAAATATTTATTTGTATACTCTTCATGTTGTAAAACGCATTCCGTTTCTTAGTATATAAAATAACTTAGAAGCATCCCCCGGCAAAAAAAATACTTACGTTTTAATTAACGAAATAGCAGGTCACAATGAAGTCCGGGTGCCGACCCTTATGCGAATTATGCCTAATGCTATTGAAATGCGATCTGTAAGATAAATATGAGGTAAACTATGCACGATCGGTGCATAAATGTCGAGATCCACACATTATGTAAGGCTGAGGTAAGGATTAACTACAAAATCAATGAAGGAGTTCTGCGCTAGTTTTGGCATGTAGAGCGAATGGAAAGCGAAAGAACGGCTAAAAAAATATAACACGAATTTTGATTGCAGAAAATTTTCCGCTTTACGAAATATATTTGCTGTTACGTTAAACATATTATTTTATTTTATTACAAGCCTTCAAAATATAATGCACGGTGAAGATTATAATAATCACGATTTATTAACAAAAAATACAATTACTTTATCTGCTACCTGTTTTAGGTAATGGATTTCTCTGGATTATGTCTAGTCTGCCTAACTAGATACAAACTGTTTTAAAGCAGACATTTTTATGCAAAATAACAATAATATGACTAACTTCTAGTTAATTTATTATTCAGTTATACAGGATTCTCTGAATTATTGATTAATTTGTTGTAAAATAGTAAGCGAGAATATTATTATTAATTAATTTGTTTTAGACCTTAATTTGTTGCTGCAGAGGGAAAACATTTTTGAGATGGGAAAATGGAAGTCTAGGCAATATACAGGGCCTATAACATGTCGTTGGCTGGTTTAAGTGACCACTTACACACTGTGTAACATTCACCATTCTGCCTATGTTTGAACATCCACATTTCCTCAACTATTCCATCTGTCGTCTTTTGTTTTAGCTTATATTTACACCCATACGAAACTAAAGGTAACTGTTTTATAGGAAAACTTTCATGGCGATTTTTTTTAGAGAGACGTTCTTATTTCATACTGACCCAGATAATTCCCCTTTCATTATTTTACAAAAAAAATACACGATTATGAATTCTCCTTATATGTTTTCCTCTTTATTTCCTCAATTGAACGCGAACAAAATGTGTCGAAAATGCTCACATTCGTCGTCTTGAAGTCCGATTTAAAGGGTTTTAATCAAACAAAATAAAATAATTATATCACGATATTTGCTTTTAATTAACGTATTGCTTTTACTATTTTACTTAAGTTACGTTGCTCATTTTTTAATTTGAAAAAAAAAAACGGACATCACTTATATTATCACCTAATATGTAAAGTATTGCTTAATATTCCATCTGCTTCCAAAAAGTAAAAGGAAATTTCATTTTTCAAAGTAAACAAACATCGTCAAGAAGATTAGAGGTGTGCGCTACTTGACCGTATAATTACTGGGCTTAAATTTCATTTTCCATTCACTTTTGAATCGATTTGTTTGAACCTTCTCGAATGAAAAACATTTAATTTGATGCGTCCGTAGGTAAATATCCACATACATGTATGTATATTCTGAATGTCGGGTTTATTTAAACAGTTTTTTATTCTAGAAGTAGAAAGTAATTTGACTGACCGGATTTTAACACAAGCTAAACATTAATAGTGCGCTTATGTTTGGAGATTAGTGCTAATGAACTTGACTGTCAAATTTTACTGCTCTAGTGGGCAGTAGGTGATGAAAAGGTGAATCGAATTGGCAATTTTAGGCTTTCGAAATACAAAGAGGTGCAATCCGATACTATTTTTTTTTTTAAATTAACTTTGCAATCCACCCTAAAAAGGATGATTTATGCCATAAAGGCTTGAAAATAATATACATTGCATAAGGAAATAAGGAAGATTGTTGATTTTTTTTGTTGGTTATTAAACTAAGACAATTTAATTTTTTTAAATTTTATGTATCGTATTATCAACGCTATGATTTTTTTTAAGTTTTGGATATCTGAAATTACTCCGTGTGAGACGTCTCAAGTTCTCTTCCGCTTCTTCTCGGTCAGCTATGCTGATTGCTCCGTTGAGTATCCGTTAACCGGAAATCTTTCACAACTCTCTTATTATTTGTTGATTCATACGGACAAGTGATATCGTTCAAAGAAGTTCGTTTTAACAAAAAAATAATTTCATGCATTTTCACCAAACTTTGCCGTACAATTTAATGCTGTAACTTTTACGGCCCGTAAGAAAAAAAATTTTAAATACTAAATCCTGTAGGGCTGATTCTTATTTGATAATGTAAAAATGAAAGAACCCAAAAAAACTACGACCAGGTGGATTTATGAAGAAGAAGATCCATGAAGAAGTAGAGAAATTGAAAAAATAACATTCTCAGGCTTTGCCTAGTATGTCATCTCACCCGCATAATAATCTCACCCGCATAATAAAGGTTTCAGCTCTTTAACTTTACAAACATCAACAGATGAAAGAATTGAAGGAATTGAGATGTTCGAATTTGGGCAGAATGGTGAATGTTACACAGTGTGTAAAGTGACCACTTACACCAGCCAACGACAGGTCATAAGCCCAGTAGATACCTAGACTACTATATTACCCTCTCTAAAATGTTCTTCATCTCTGTTGTAATATATTAAAACAATAAATATGTTTACAGAATAGACCCTCTCCCAGTGTCACAGCCAAAACATGTTTTTAATACCTTTATTCCGCTCTGTTTCATTGAAATATTATGTACTGTATCTCTTTTGACTTATTTTTCAAATGTGCCTACACTTAAAATAATATTTAGTTTTATAAAACTGATTTTTTTACTGTATAATATTTACCAGTCTGAAGATGCCCATTAGAGAGTGAAAGCGCTAATTGGTCAAATAAATAAATGGAAGTATACCAAGTATTTTTAATTTAAAATTTATATTTCAATAAAAATTATGTCATTACAATGGAATTCCATCAAGAATTATCATTAAATAGTTTAAATAAATGAAGATGTTTTCATTTTAATATTAATTGGTTTTGAGCTACATATTAGATTATCTTGGAAATAAAAGCGAAGCCTTTTTGCTAAAAACGATTAAACAACCTGCATTAAAAATATGAATAGATTTTATAAATAAGATTATTTATGTAAAATACGCATTATTTATATCCTAACCTCTGCTATAAATTAAGAAATAAAACAATAATACAGACATAAATAGAATCAGGATGTTGCTGAACGATGGTTACCCTAATTGGGGCCATTAAGGGGTATTTTAATATTTCCGGGTACTTTTATTATGCGTGCAAAATGTGATTATAAAAAATAAAACAGATCTATGTTTATTACTAAGTTATAATTGCAGATTACACGTAATTATTGGGTCAGTCAGTAGCTTGGATTGCGACAGGGTTTCGATTGATTATAAAATATATTGAGGTTAATTTATTGTAAGCAAACAATCGTGTCAACCATTGTAAAAAAAATAATCATGAATCAATTTATTATTTCACATTTTTCCTAATATTAATTAATGGGATAGTGAAATATTAAGAACTCCGTGAAAAATAGTGTTCTTAGAAAAGTGAGGAAATTTAGTGATTTTCTATATTTTTTGTTTGTTTTAAGCCACATATTTATATTTTTGTATCGTTTTATCATTGTTACGATTTGTTTAAGTTGTTTATTTTTAAAATCTACACCGAAACTTCAAAATTACGCCGCCCGGCACCTTCGGCGTCACGAGTTCAAGTCGGTGAGTTTTTCAGGTTTTTTCGGTAAGCATTTCAAAGTAAGACTACGTATTTGCATCGGCCAAATGTCAAAAAACATGGCTACCTCGGAAATTGAAAATTCATCAAAACAATATAATTTTAAAAATGATTACTTTAAACATGTGTTTACATGAACTGTGTCGTTTTTAAGCGGTCCATTTTTATTAACACCATTTTTAATGTAATTTTCATACATTTTGAAAAGCCTCACAGCACAATTAAATGCTGTAATTTTTACCGCATGTAAGAAAACATAATTGTATACGATTTTTCGTACCACAGAACTTTGTCATTCAGTGTGCTTAAAATGAATGTTCTGCACACATTTATATATTTTGTAATGGCCACACTTTAATAAGTCCATCAGCGTTTCGTAATATTTTAAGCAAGTATTTGGCTTCTGAAAAAACCCACTGGAAAGCTTATTTCTACATCGATGGGCTTAAAGGGATATGTGATGCCAGACAATTTCAATAAATAGGTATTTGAACATTGTCACTCTCTCGCAAATGCTTTTCCGATACTGTACGAAAAATTGCGAGTAATTTTGCCCAACTAAAGTCGACAAAATACGCGTTTCTGTCCCGTTTTCCTAACCCCAAAACTGAACCAATTTGGTAAGTTTCTTGAGAAACGATATCAGAATGAAATCGTTTTGAAAATATTTGTATATCGTACGTCCAATAACGGTAGATAAAACTGGACGCTTCTTTGGATTTTCAGATGATCCTAGCTCCCATTACAAATAATTTATCATAAAAACAAAGCAAATGAGTCGCGCCAATGGCAAATATCTATAGTGTGTACAAAAATTGCTATAGTGCCATAATCCAGGGAGAATTTTTTTTTATAATTACTTCGTTGAAAACTTAAACTTTAATGGTAATGACATAGGATTTAGATATTTGTGGTACATTTGTTATTTATTTGTGTACATTTATTATTGAATTTTCAATGTGGAATTAGGGTACACACCATATTCGTATGTGTGCTCTAGTAATAATACTGTATACACATGTGTCTCATTTATACAAAAAAAACAACAACATACCATCACGCCGTTTCTCATAAGGGTAGGCAGAGAGAAAAGAACACCACATCACTCTATCTTTGCATACAGATCTCGCTTCCTATACATTCATACATCTTCTCATGCACGCGCGCCGAGTATTCCTACTTTTGAAATGTCCATCTTCAAGTATTTGTTTGATATGGTCATGCCATGTCTTTCTCGGTCTTCTTCTATTTCTGCATCCATCAACATTTGCATTGTAAATATTCTTAGCCATTCTTTCGCTGTCCATTCGCTCTACATGTCCAAACCAGCGCAGAGCTCCTTTTTTGATTTTGTCGATAATGCTCATCTCAGGCTAACATAATGTACATTATTTGTGCATCTATCGTTCATAATTTTACCACACATTCGTCTCAGAGATTGCATTTCGACAGCATTCAGCCTACTTTCATCCCTGTTTTTCAAAAGTCCATACTTCGCTCCCACACGTGGATCGGGACATGTACGAGTATTATGTCTTTACTTTAAGTTTAAAAACTTATAAGAAAGTAAATTATATTTTTGTCAAATATAACTATAAAAAAAAAACATTATTTACTGCCTTATAACGGGGAAACTATCCTTAGTTAGGCAGTTAAGATTACTCACCAGCAAAAACAAAAAATATGTTTGTCTAAATATAAATAATCTAAATATAAATAAATAAATGTAAATTGCTGTAATAAATATGCAACAATTGAATAAAAAAATAAAACTAAACTTGATCATGCCTTTGTGTGTGAAACTTGATTTTTTGGTTTTTAATCCTTATCTTGCTTAGTGGTAAAACCATGAAGGCATGATTACATGTTATACACTTTAGATTGCCAGTTTGCCAGTCCAGGAAACTAAGAAATATGACTGTGACAAAACACTTTTCTACGTTATATTTTCAGTCTAATTTTTAAATTTCCATAGATAAATAAAATTACAGTCTTCAGTCATCGTTCGCCCGGTAAAATTAAATCACGCCCAGAAGAAACAAAACCATAATTTGGCTGCGTGTTTCGGGAGGCGGGTCGCCTTATTATTTTTCCATCTCATTTCCTTATCTTACTGCTCTTTGATGTATAAGATAATTGAAACCACAGATATCGAATAAAAAAATAACACTCTTATTTAACAAGTGTACATTCAATAAATTACAACAGAGATGGAGAACATTCAAAATAAGGGAATATGGAAGTCGAGTCTTTTAGAGAACTTATGATCTGTCATTGGCAAGTTTAAGCAGTCAGTTGACCATTGTGAATTTAAATAATAAAAACCTTTATTGATGCGGAAAAGATTTATCTGAAATTTACTAAGGTATCTAAAATTATATCCTATTATTGGATTCATTCTTCTTTTTAAAAAATACATAAAATACATACACAAAATTTGTATAATGTGACGTGTTTTATCTTATTAGGACATTATCAAACCTGATATACCCGTTTAAAATTTACACATAAAAAAAATGTATATTTTATTTTTTACATATTTTTAATTACAGATCTTTTTTGTGGGCAGATAATTGTTCAGTTTGAATATTTTTATATGGGCTATGATATTAATTCTGAGTTTGTTGAACATTTTGAGTTTGGTCAAATTTTTGTGAAAGGACTGGATTCAACTCTCTGGGGAGCTGTTAATATTGATATGTTACAACAGAGTTGAAGAACATTTTAGAGAAGGTAATATATAAGGCTAGGCATCTACAGGGCTTATGGCCTGTTATTAGCTGGTTTAAGTGACCACTTTACACACTGTGTAACATTCACCATTCTGCCAATATTTGAACATCTCAGTTATTTTTTTTTTATCTGTTTATGTCTGTAAAGTTAATGAGCTGAAATCTTTATTTATGCGGGTGAGATTCATATATTTGAATTATTTCACCTACATACTAGGCGACGCATGAAATTTTTTTTTTTTTTAATTTCTATAATTCTTCATGGACCAGGTGTATTTATCAACAATATTTTGAGTTTGTACAAGTTTTTATAGACAGCTCCCCAGGGGGTTGAATTCAGTCCTTGTCCAGTGCAAAAATGTTGTTATATGCGTATCCCGCGATGAGTTTTTGGCCTAAAACTCGGTAATAATATCATGCAACATTTTGAAGGCTTTTTGATTGAATAATATTTTTTGTTTGGGCTTTTGGTTTGCGCCTCTGTATCACGCCTAGCAACCAGATTGTTGAACTTGTTCAATCACAAACAATAATGGCGGACTAATTCCCCGCTTTATTCCATTATCACAACTCAAATAACAAATGATGGCAGCGGTTGAGGGCTCAGTCAATTCTCCGTTCTGTGAATCACTGAATTTGGAGGCGTGAATAAATGGTCAATGCTTCTGAATAATTAACACAGCCCTACAATGAGAATTTGTTTACATTTAACGCATGGTTTGATCATTGTGAGAAAAAATGTGCATAAATTCCTGATGTTGGAATTATTAGAAAAAATAAGATTTTTTTTTTTTTGGCTGTAACGGTTTTTTTATACATAATAAAATAGTCTTCAAAAATAGAATAGTAGAACGTAAAAATATAAAGCTCATAAAAATACAATAAAACCTTAAAACGAAAGTAAAAGTTTTATAATTAACTTTATAACTAGATTGGTTGCAGATTAAGATAGGAAAACGAAACGTTTCTTAAATATTGATTGATTGATTGATTGATTGATTTGGTGTTTATTTTGTAGAACTCGAAATTATAAGTTTCTTAAATAGCTATTTTGGTATTTTATAGTATTGGCCTTTATATTTAGCATACTAATTAATTTTTTTTACATTTTTTTTTTGCACCACAACAGGCCAGGAGGCCTAATTACAGTGGAGAATTACGTCACAGAGCACCCAGGCTTGAGAAAAATCACATTTTATTTTTTGTGTTCTCACCGGGAATCGAACCCGGAACCTTCCGTGCGTGAGTCAAGCGTCTTGACCACTACGCCACGGAGGCCGCCGTAATCTTTATATATATAATTCCTCTGTTCGTGTGATGTCTTTTAAATTTGTAATTTTGAACTTCCGCAAAACAGTGGTTTCCCTGGCCGCACCCCTGATACGTCACGTCTATTTGTTCCTGCCATTGAAATTTGTGTAGAACAAAATCGCGAATCTTGTCGTCACAACAACCAAGACCAAACACGTCACGTTTTTCTAAGAACGTATTTTTATTGATTTACATTTATATATGAAAATGTTTCTCAACAATATTCACATTCATTTTGAAAATACAATTAATTATTCAAAATCCAATTCATATATTTTTATCAGTATTCGCAGTATGTGATATTTTCCTATTTCGTTTCGTAAGTTCGTTCGTTCGCCATTATATCCATTTCGTTTTGAGACACTCAAAAACATATTTTGCTCTCTTTCACTCTCATATGATACGAATGAATTGACGATACGGATTAGTTACAGCATAAGGCCCCAGTAGCCCGTATTAAGACTGGCAAGTGTTTTTTTTTTAACAAATTCAACACAATAAAAGTTTACCTTTTTTATACTTTATTTCATTGATTTTTTTATAACATACAAAATAACAGGAGTTTGATTAAAAAAATAAATAAATACGAACGTTGTTATACAAAAAGGTTAATTTAATTTGTGACAATATTATCAAAGTAAGGCCTCTGAAATAAAAATAAACCTTCACAATAATACGCTTACTAATAATTAAAAAAGGTAAGATATTGAGCTCAAGACTGTAATTTACTACCTCATATTATATCAAAGCAACCGATAAAAGTTTCACAAGAAAAAGTGAAAAAATAATAATCAAATAGCGATTATTAGTTTATAATGTTTAATTATTATGCCAGTCAATATAACTGCCAATTGTTTGAAATATTCTGCCAAGGTTCAAATAAACAAAAATTCACCATATTGTAGGTTGATACCGTATTTATAAATAATGCGTTATGTTTTGCGTCAAGGTTTTAAGTTTCCCAAAGAAAAATGGTTTTAAAAAGACAAAGGAATACTATTACACTCTAATTGTTATAAACTGTTATAATTCACGGGGTGAATTAAGTGATAATTATTGCATAATTATTGAAGGCATAATTCAAGTACTGAATGTTATTAATATGGATTGAGATTTCGATAAAATAATATCTCGTGGGTATTTTGCGAAAAAGCACTACGTCAAAATTTTGCTGTTTTGACTTAATGATGACGTTATACTGTTGAAAAAATACTCTTAAATCTGCAAAAACGCATTTTTTTCTTTTTTTAAATATGTAAATTGCATCATTCTTTCACCTTGCTTGTAATGTACAAGGTTTATATTTACTTCAAAGGGATAGTTATTTATTTGTTTACTTACTTAAAAAATAAAATGTTATGTTAAATTTACTTCAATGAAAACTTTGTTTAGTTATTTAGTTGATCTATTATGTGAGGATCGGGTGGGAGATTTCGGCTGTGGCCTGTTTCAGGAGTCTCTCCGCATTTGCTCTAGTGACGAGAAAACCACAGAAAACTCGTCAGGAAAAGGCGGACTATTGTCGTTCGTCAACAAATCTTTCGATCCACTTGAAGAGTGTTCGGCATTTGGTGTGATACCTTTTATTGCCTTTACTCTATTTATCATGTATAATGTCTTGACAAGTCCTTATGACTAATTACTACATGCAAAAACGCACTAAGTCCTATCTACACTACAAGTCGAGATATTTTCTGTAATAAGTCAATATAACATAAATCCGTTCAGGAAAAAAGCACCAAGGGACAAGGGACGCCGTACTGGTGGGCCATCAATAACAATATTTCGGATGTATTCGGTGGAGCTTATGGAGCAGTACTGACTTGAGAAAAGGTGAGATTGGGTCGGCGACATATCCTGGAGATGTCTAGTAAGCGATGTCTACATGCTTCACTCAGGGGTAAACGTCGCAATTATTATTTTCTTTCTTTTCTCTTTATTCTAACTAATTATTATTTTACATAACGTGATAGGTACTATACATTAGATAAAATGATTACATATTTTTTTTAATTAAAGAAAAAAAACATTTCTCACAAATTAACTATTGTAGGTATAATGTGTCTTCAATTTGAATTCCTTAAGCTAGGGTTTCCTAGGACAGTAGTGCCCGTATCTTAACGGCCGTAGTGAACGGTGATGCGGTAGGCAGCCGTCGTAGTGGTGAATAGAGAGTGGTTTTATTTTTTAACGGTGTTATCAACACCATTTTTATAGGAAACCACTTTCTAGTCACCGTTACGACGGCTGTCAACCGCATCACTGTTCACTACGGCCGTTAAAATACGGGCACCGCTGTCCTAGGAAACCCTAGCTTTACTGTGGTATTATGTATCAGCGAAAATGCACTAAGTCATGTTAATCCACTATTATTTTTTTTTTTTAATGTTTCGATAGTTCAGTGTTTATTTATTAAACTATTCAATAAAATGTAGTAAATATATCAATTTACAATTTTCTCAAGTTGGCTTAGTAATGTTTGGAATTAAAAAAAAATATTTCGTTACAAACTTTGAACTTCCATTAACTTCTGAGAAGAAGTAGTAATTTTGACTTGGTGATTTTTCGCAGAATACCCACGATCTGTTGCCTAAATTCAATAATGTAGAATTTCGGCAAAAGACCGTATAATAAAGATGCAACTTTTTCGGTTAATCCTGTGTAAGTTGGATTCGTTCCAAAGTTTTGGCTACCGTTGCAGGAGCCATTTGCAGGGTAAACTGTGTGTTTTGTAGGAAAAATCTGTGATTATGTACTTGTAATTTGTTGGAAATGGTAGCCGAAACGTTGGAACGAATCCAGCTTGCACAGGATCCCCCAAAAAATGTTCTCTATCTCTGTTGTCCCATGTTTATCTTAATAACTCCCTAAAAAGTAAAATCCAGTCAACAAACTCCAAATATTATTCAACATATTTATAATTTTATCTGTTGTATGTCCAGAAATGATGCCAATACGTGAATAGAGATTTCTCTTGATGTCTTGTTACACGTTTTTATTCTAAATCTTTTTTTTGAGCATCATATTACACCAGTCAGATTATTCAACACGAAGCCTTAACCCGGTTAAATCAATGTGGTAAGTTAATCGTACCTACAAACAAGCTGGGTACATCATCATTGCTTCCGGTTCCCCAAGTGGGGCACTTAATTAATAATGCTTGTAATATTTTAAGCAAAGGCATGTTTAAACCGACTTGTTTTTCTCCTACCGACCGTCTCTAGAATTGATGAAAATATCGCTGGCAACATAAAAGAACAATCACGATACACACTTATACAAACTTAATGTTAGAAAAAGATAGAAATATTATTACTTGTTCTTAATTATATCATCATCAAGCCCTAATCTGCACCTGATCGTACATTGGACACTACATTAAAAAATTTCATGCATTGTATTTTGATCATGTGTTACAGGAAGGGAAACTGATCAGTCTTACGCTTCGGATATTTATTCTGAAGGAGTGAAATATTGCGGAGTAAAATCACATTATCATCATCATCTTTTTTCATTATCTTTTCCCAAAATTCTAAATTATATATTTTTTTTCTAAAATTGATGTTTATTTTCTCACTCTGAACAACTATGAAGAAAATGCAATAACCTTAATTGCAGATAACAATTTACAAGTTTTAAGCAAATATATTATTTTCATACTTACGCACCCATACAAACGCACCCTCTCCCTCTTTCATTCCCACACGCACATGTATCCTCTCCCTCATTCATTCACGCATACACACATTCACATACACATGAATACAAACGTCACACAAATAAAATTACTAAACTTCTTTTCTTATATATTATGTGTCATTATATTTACAGTGGATTTTTTTAATTGGCTTTAGTATTGTTAAGATTTTTCTAATTATTTTGTTTATGTAATAGCTGTAAAAATCCCAAATAAAATGAAATAAAATAAAATAAAATAAAATAATAGAATCTAAATGTACCTATTTAAAAAGGTTTCACATGCTTTATTTTTTTGTGTACTTTCAGATTATATTTATTTTCTCTTGTTTGAAAGAAGAAAAGAAGGAAGTCTGATCTTGAGTTACTCCGTGTGCCGACAAGACAGATTAAAAAACAAAAAAATATTTTAATACAAATATTTAAAAAATACCGGTCGTCTTTATTTTTTCTAAGCTAGCGAAATTGTATGATGCATTAAAGAAAAGGGTTAAAATAGTTTGAAAAGGAAGAAAAAATATTTGGAGTCCAACCTATATAAAGTGACTGACTGTCACTACGTCATACTTGGTCTGTCTCAAATGAACAGGCGGAATCATGCGCAATAACAACATACATAGTTTCGGCGAAACCCGGACATTTTTAGGATAAATAGACTCAGTTGAGGACATTTTAGTTTGACTTACCGGTTAATTGGTTGGACGAGAGTGAGTCTTCTGGCTGAAGTTTCCCCTGCATCTGGCGCAACTTGGTACTCAGGTCTCGCGTGTGCAGGAAAAGAAACAGAGTCGAGGAAATTGCCATCAGAGCCACCAGCTCAATCGTTCTGGAATTAAAAAAAAATATTCAATAAATTTAAAATTCCTATTTTTTTAAATAAATTTATAGTACTTATTTCAAAATACAGAAACAGGATGTGCAAATTGAAGAATTATTTTTTCCAGAAGTACTTCGAATAAATAATATTAAGTGATCCGTTTTTGCTTGTATATGTAATTTTTAATACTTTTGAAATGATTTTTATGCTTTTTCATACATTTTTAGCTTGTACTATGTTCATATATAAGCTTTTGATACTTTTTAAACCCATTTTAGGTACATATATTTTGTTAAATTAAAAAAAAAAAATTCTTGTAATTATTGAAAATTTGCATATTCATATACATACATGTAATTTTTAAACTTTTCATATTTTTTAATTTGTCTTTTTTATTCAATAGATTGTTTTATAAATATATAAATCATTTTGAATTCATTTCCATACCATGTATGATGTTTTTTTTGTAATTTATAGTGTATCCTAAATTTTATTCTGCTTTTGTAAATAATGTTATAGTTAAAAATATGTAAATAATGTTATAGTTGAAGATATATAAATAAAGTTATAGTTTAATTTAAAACGTCTGTAAATAAATATTGTTATCTGCATGTTTAATAAGCAATGAATATTTTATTAATAACATTACGTTTAAAAATAGTAACACATTTTACTATAAAAAATCACAAAAAGATATTAACTTTAAAGTTACGTTAAAATTGCATAAATCAATTATGCAATTAATTAAATATTGTGCACAGTGCGTTTCTTCTATCTGAAAATTGTAGTACATTTAAGATTTCAAAATATTACAAATGTCTTTAGTAATACGATAATTACATTCAAGGAAATAAACCCATAAGTAATTTCAGTAGCCTTGTATTTGACATAAGTTACAAGGTCTCATATTATGCGTTCGAATAAATCATATTAAGGTCGAGATTCAATTTAAAGATCCTCTATAGCGCAAAGGGATTGAAAAGAGCATAGAACATAAAAACATCCTTTAACATACCAAGTCACAAAAATCGTGTAGCGAATTTCATGTTTAATTTTTTTGTACCATTCATGCGGTACAAATACAAAGCTATGTATGTCTTCGTTCTCAAAAGTCTTTCTTAATGGTTGAAAAAATACTACACGTAAATTTTCCAACGGAGTAAGGAAATATCATATTTTTTATAATTTTAAATTAAATAAGGTCTATGAAATACTGTAAAGTAAAAAAAATGTTTTTTTGGGCTTATAATTAGAATGAAAAATATTCATAATTTTTTATTCTCACAAATACGATTCATTGCATTAGTCACGCCCCTTATACATAACGATTCGGTAAAATTTTATCTATTTTTTAATACGAGTATATAATACATTCAGCAGAAGTTTAAAACAATTTAAAAATCTAATAAAGTAATAAAAATTCGCGCTCAGCCACCGTACGGGCTGGGCGTGAAATATAGTTCCTCTCCAACCGTAGCTTATAATCTTATAATAAATTTAAAAATAAGTTGTTATATGTTAGAAAACAATGAGTTAATGTTTATAAGTCGTTAGTGTGTAGTACTGTAGTCATGTTTTAGACAAACAGTGGAAAAAAGAAGACTATTTATTTAATAGCATTGTTTTATACTTTATTCTTAACAAAATATGTGACAAATAGTGAACAATGGAAACTTTCAAAAAAATTTTATGTGAATCATTAAAACCGTTTAAGAATCCATCAGCTTTTGACGCGAAAGTACCTAAATTTTGCTATTTGGAACGCTACACCCATAATTAATAAATTACAACAGTGCTATTAAAAGTGAACTGACATTTATTGATAAATACATAAAATTTCAAATATCTGCCTTCTAATAACATACAAAATGATAAATCAAACTTCTATAACTAACTTATACAAAAAAATATTTATTTAAAAATGTGAATTGAACAGGAATGTTGCGTCTCATAAAATGAAATAATACGGACCAAAATGGACACCAAGTCGTTGGAACAATAGGCATAATCCCCCAGTCTACACACGTGCGTTTCCAGAAATTCTCCAGCAGCCTAGTGGACCACATGGTGACGATATCTACCTACTGTCTACAAAAGATTCTCTTCGGACATCTATCTCCCTTTGTTAACCATGGAGTTGATACAGTGCTTTATTTATTTAGTTTTTTATTGCTTAGTTCTTGGCATGAACACTTGACAAACTTACTACTATGCTCTATTTTTTATAAATTTATTGATATCATTCTAACTTTGCTAGAATTCCACTCGTCCATGCGCTTTGTAGCTGCACGATGATTGGTTATCTAGCTTTCATATACCAACTTAAAAATACCTAAATTTTATAAATGGGGTCTAGAATTCCAATCGTCTATGCGCTTAGTAGCTGCAAGACGTGTTGTAATCTTACTCCTTTTTATAATTCATATTATTATTTTTATTTTTTTTTAGTATCATTAATACACTAAATTTATTTGTCAATTTTTAAAATGTGTAAATGGGGGCTAAATTTCTAACTGTCTATGCGCTCTGTAGCTGCAAGACGTCCTGTAATCTAGCTCCTATCTGTTATAATTTTTTATTGATCTTAATTGAAAACGAGGAACTAGAATCCCAACCGTCCATGCGCTCTGTAGCTGCAAGACGTACTGGGATATTTATTAATTGTACAGCGCCCTTGAGGTGATTTTCACAAAAATGGCGCTATATAAATTATCCAACTATATATATATAAAATGTTTTAAAGTATTGATTTAGCGAGAAAATTATAAAGTACCGTTTCAAATATTTCTAAAGTTTAAAAGGTTTGTACTTGATTAAAAAGTAATGTATGTACGACGTCGTTCAATTTCAAGTGATTAAGATTTTAAGTGGCAGAATAAACATTAGACTAGAATGTAAAGTGAAAACAATTTTTATATGAAATAAAATTAGTGTAATCTGTAGGCGACGCCATGAATGGACATTAAATGTGTTTACGGACCCAAAAAACACACAAACAAATGAAAGTTTGTATTTACACGCGATAATTTAAGATTTTTTCACTTAGTGAAATCTAATTTATCTTGCATCTGACCTTGCACGAGAAGAGAGTTTTTTTATTAACGATGGTGCTATAAATGACTCCGGTTAATGTGAAGTTTCGCTGATTACACAGGAAGATGCAACTAACGACATATAGGAATAATCTTACCCGTGCTAATGGTTTCTGTAATTAATCAAAACTCTCGGTGAAAATAATTACTAAAATTATTTATACAGATATTCTATCAAAAATATAAAATGTTTACACTATAAAATGTTGTTCAAGTTTATACTATTTAATTACAAAACCAATATTATTTCATAAACAATCATTTAATAATAAACTTTTAAACACCAGATTTTATGTTTGATACTTTCAAAATACTAAAAAGACATACAACATATTGAAAAAACTATTCATACAGCCCATATAACGAGTCATAGGTGAATATTATTTTACCTGCTTTAAATAGTGTCACAATAAATATTTTATCCCCCAGGGGCAAATCGTCAAAATTAGCGATTATGCACAGCTTACCATTATATTTGACTTTCAATAATAATGTTTTATCGTAAATATGTTTATGCAAAAAAAAGTAAAATAATTTTTATCTTTATATATATAATTCGTCTGTACGTGTGATGTCACTGAACTTCTCAGTGGTTTTCAGCGAAATGTAGATCTTTGCGCTGTGCGTGTTCGTAGGTATTAAAATTTTAAATCGAATCTGTGAAAAAAAAGTTAAAACTACAAATATTTTTTTCATAAGCCCACTAGGGTTACATTCGACGAGAATGCATTTACAAAAAAAAATGGAAGGATGTTGTTTTTTTTATGTTTAAAAAAGTTTGTTTTTGAATAATTACAAACAACATTGGTCAATAATTACTAACAACGTCAGATGGAATAAATACTTATTTCTTGTCACGCGAAAGGAGACATTAAGATTAATTTTGGAGAGTAGGCTAAAAGAGTCTACTTTATTATTTAATAATTTATGAGAGAATTCTTGTCTCCACCCGACCGAGTTTTTTCAAGGTATGCTGGGCTACAACAGTTTAGAGACTAGAAGGAATGTGTATTTGACTACACATTTTTATCGATTGTTGCGCGGTGTGATCGATAATTCTGAGATTATGATGAGCATTGGTTGGTATGTTCCTGATAATTACCTAAGACAGCGTCAGCATTGATTGTTTCATATTTCGATATACAAGAACAACCTGCCTATAGTTATGCCAGTTGGCAGGGCTACCGCTATGCTGAACAACATCGCTCTGGATATTGAGCTGTTCCATATATCCGAAGGGGTTTTCCAGAGCAGGATTCTCCTACTACTTTGACATGAGTCTCTTTCATTATATTTTAATTTCTTATAATATGTACGTATTGAATATATGTTTGTAATGTATATGTTATATCTAAATGAATTAATTGAATAACCTTAGCATGTTCATTATTGTTCATTGTGATCACTCAAATGCTTAGCATGTTTTTAAGCATGTTGATAGTTATTTGTGAGTGAGCTACAGATGTTAAAATACGCACTGTATTTTGTTTTTCGCACCGTTAAGGTTTAATAAATGTATGAAGTTCAAAGCTAGACACTGAATCAAATGCCCCGTGGGAACATTCCGTAGAAATATAATTTTCATAAAATATTTGTATCCAGTGCCAACGGTAACACTGTTAATAAGATGAATCTACATTGAGGTCGGTCAGATATTAGATCTGAGTCGTGTTATAATACTGAGGCGGTGAGTTATGAGTCGACACTCGGCCGAGATATCGCAGTCAGCACTCGACTCTCGGTTATGCCTGTTGGAAGTACTATCGCTATGCTGAACAACATCGTTCTGGATATTGATATATTCTATGTTTTTAAAGGGGTTGTCCGGAGCAGCATTCTTTTACTACTTTGACTTGATACAGACTGTAGGCGTGTCATTTTGTTCATTGGTAGACCTGCATAGATTCCATTACAATAATTGACTCTAGATACTACAAACGCATTTATTAATTGACAGGTGGCATCAACTGGCAACTTTTTGCGTATGCATTTAATTTGTCTCAGCTTATGGAGGTATGAACTTATCGTTCTACTAATTTGAGCGTCAAGAGAAAGGTCAGAATTAAGTAAGACTCCCAGTAGTTTACCGGTGGGTAAAGCGGTACTCTCTACAGCGGGTAGTGCCGTATCCTGAATTATATTCTGTCGTATGGCTGAAGCCACCCATAGTTGTTCCATTTTCGATGGATTTAATGATAGTCTGTTTTTAGCCACCCAGTTTCCTATTTTCTCAATGCATCCATAAACCAAATTAACAAGCACACTTCTCTCGCCTGGTTTGCAATAAAAATAAATCTGTGTATCATCTGCATAGCACTGAGACCACAATTCACATTCTTTTATAATGTTATCTATATATTTAGTTTATAGGAGATAGAGGAGTGGTCCGAGTACTTATTAAATATGAACGTATTTAATGTATGTTTGTAATATATATGTTATTTTAAAATAAGTGAATTGAGATGAATGAGTTTATGTTAAATTATGTTTTTTTAAAACACAACATTTCATGATCAGTATGAAAACGTTAAATGAATGGAATATTGGCACATCTAGAAACCAGAATTGTGAACGTACAACGGTTGAATCTTGTAAGAAGCAAAAGAGCCGTTGCACTATCTACCTGCTTTTACTCGTTAATCCAGAGATATTCTCACCTGCTTTAGAAAGCGTTAGCCTGCAGGTAAGCGATATGTAACGCGTGTTTTTATGGAGAATATTATTATGGAACATAAAATATATTTGTTTACGACAGTTACAAACAAGTAACTCTAGCATCTCTTCGCTTTCACTATGAAAATGACACCTGCATTTGAGTCATATTGTACAACATATTGTTTTCGGTGTTATGATTTTAAAAATACGTCTTAGGAAAATAGTAAATGCTGATTACCTGGCAACACGTGGGCCAATTTTTATTACATTAAATTTATTACAGTGAATGGTATTTATATCATGGAACTTTTTCTGATTGTTAAATCAAGACTTGAATATCTTAGTACACAGGAAAAAAGGAATAAAAGTAAATTAAAATTGTACTGGCGAAACAATTATTTATACAAAGAGGGCCTAATATGCATGCCAGTAAAAAAATATAATTAGCTTCCTAAAAATATTAAGGTGATTCTAAACGAAAATATGAAATTTATTATTCATATTAAAAATGCAATTTTTACGTTTATTTTCAATGGAAATTTTACAAAACTTGGTTTGCGGAAACCTGACATTATATTGATTTTCACAAATGGTGTATAAAACAAAAAATAAGATAGATATTTTTTTGTTTGGTTGAAATAATAAAAAATCTTTAAATGCGATTATCTCGGAACTTGTTTAAATGACTAATGCATTCTGTCAGTAAAGCCTCGATATAAAATAAAAAATCCTATAAACTTCCTCATAGTCTCAAAATTAAGATATTTAGGCAAATCGTAAGAGCGTGAATATACATTTTTGAATCTTTAAGACATCAGCCGTTTTTAACCCTTTCCTGCAAATTTATAAAACTTTCCCCTGTCCCCAATAAAATAATTGGCCTTTACAGTTGGAAGTAGGTTACCTCCTTAACTTCCACACTCCGGTTCTTGCCCATCAGGTTGTTATATCTACACTGAGGTTAATACATACTTAATATAACGCATAGCCCGGCACTTTGACCAACCACCGGTTATATTATCTAGGCAAGCTTTCTTCTGCCTGCTCAAGTAATGTAATGCCTGATCATGGCATTGCAATTTCCAATTTGCCGTGATTTGCGGTCAGAGAACCCTTATTAACTCGGTAATCACTATGTAGTCTTCAATGGGTAGCTTGACGCGTAGCTCGAGTAAGTATATTTCATTATCATATCTGGAGCAGTTATGAAATATTATGTGGGAACGCGGGTGATCTATGACGCTTACATAATATCATGCATTTATCGCAAAGGTGAAACAAACGGTTTTATAATTGCGGAGGAAAATGTTTACAGAAGTTGATTTTTGCATAAAATCTGTTTCGCTATTTATTGATAGTGTCATGCGTAAAACTTAAGATGCTGTTAAATATTTTAAAGCTTGCGCAATTATTGCACTAAACTTTTTTTTAAATATACGAACTCAATCTTAGATCTTTTTTGATTACGTCTTTTTTGGATTTCGACTGCAATTTTAACCCACAGAATGTGCAAATTTTGTTTTAAATTTTAACATAGATGAGCTCAATTCTATTTCAAGTTATTAATGGATAAAGATTTAATTTAACTAATTTCCTAGTCAGTCAAATCTTTAGTGTTTTGCATAAAATAAAAATTATTTATAACAATCTAGGATACCTACAATATGCATGCATATAACAATAAATTTATCGAGGCTGATATTTTTTATGACAATATGTGTAAAAAAGTAAAAAATAATAGAAAAATGCACCGATAGTGAGTAAGTAAAATACAAAAATACGAAATGATTTTTATAACATTCGAATGATGTAGTTTATTTTTATTTTATAGTTTTAAGAATTTTGAAAATAAAAACTAATAATGGAAAACGAAACACGTAAATTTCTCCATGGTCGTTTCCGAGCCGGTGTAGTCTGATGATAATGCATATGATTTTTCAAAGGAAACTTTGATTTTGTACATCTACGATAAATAACGCACGGTACTGTTAATGATAGGTACTAGGTTTTTAATTTTATAATTAATTAAAATTGGTCATATTAATTAACAAAATATTAAATACATTTTTTAAATTATTATTTCAACTATTATTGCACGCCAGAAAATCTGATTTTGTTTTCATTACAAAAATAAAAAAACTTTTATAGTTTTATTTCACTTTTATTTATAATTTTTTACCAGTGACCGGGTTTCATCGTGACCGACATCGTCATACTGGTGGGAGACTAACAAAAATTCTGATTTTCTGAAAAAACAAAGTTTAAATTTAAACATGTGACGTAAAATTTTTGTTCTTATTATTCTGCAAAATCTGAATATTTTCTAACTTCTAATAGGCAAACATGATTAGAGGAATATTTAGTGAATTTTTATGACAGATACTTACATGCACATAAAATGTGTTCGTACTGTCATGTGAAATAAAATACTTTTTTTCAAATAAAATTTTGGATAGCGCATAACTTATTTATTAAACTTTATTAAAATCGAATTGTATATGCGTAATTCAATATCGCGTTATTGTGTTACTCAGTAGATCTTGTTATATGAACTGGAAATCAGACAGTAAAATTTACGCACAAAAGCGCACTGGAGAAAAATTCTACACGCTCGAGTGTTTTTTCCTGAAACATTCCGTAACTTAACTGTTGGCAGATATTATTGTATCGATCATTTCATACCGCTACTTTGTATGAATATTTGATTGCCCTATTATTTTTCTTTCCTCTGTCTGTGTGTTGGGTCAAACGAGTGTGAGTGGATTGTTGCACATGTTAATTTAACACTCATGAGAACATTGAAATTAATGCACAATTATAAGCATTGCATTTGGAGTTATTACGTTTAGAAATGAAACATAATTTTATACCGTTTCTCATTGCAGCACTATAGAAGCTGTGAGAAATACGAGTATTAAAGAAAAAAATCAATTGTGATAACTAGCCCCTCCCAGTTTGCTTCCTACTTTCTTCAATGATGTATCTGTAATACACGAGTACTTAGAAATCTTTATAACGCGTTGGTGCAAAGTAGACTCGAAAATGGCTCGATGATTTAGGGACCGTGTGCGGTAAAGTACTCCCTTATGGTGGAGAGGGTTCAGAAGAAATTTCTTCGGTTTCTCTACATGGAGAGTACGGATATTATCCATGGATTTATCCCACTGAGTTCCTTCAGGGTATACTTGGTGACAGAAGTTTGAAGACCAGAAGGAGTGTGTATTTAACTACGCATTTCTTTCGATTGTTGCGTGGTATTATTGACAACCCCGAAATAATGCGGAGCATTAGCTTTTTTGTTCAAGATAATTACCTTAAACAGCGTCAGCTTAGACTGTTTCACATTCCAATAAACAGGACCAACCTGCCAATGGTTATGCCTGTTGGAAGGGCTGTCTCTATGTTGAACAATATTACTTTGGGCATTTTTCCCGTCTCTGAGGGAATTTTTCGTTACAAGATTGCCTTACTTTTTTAAACATATTATTCTCTGGATATTATGTGTTATTTTTATTCATACCTAATTTTACTTAAAACTTGAGAATTTTAATTATTTCTATATGTATGAATTAAGATATTCCATTTTGTAATGTACATATATATGAATAAATAAACTAGAAAAAAAAATATTTTCACGGACAAACGAGTAAATACGTTTTTGTTAAAACTATGTGTGTAATTCGTAGAAGGTACTATGAAATAACTTATAAAAAAATGATTTGGCATCCCCAGTGCCAGCGAGTGAAAGGTAACACGCTTGCCTTATGAGCTGGAATTTTGTGTTCGATTTGCAGGCCTCTTAGACTGTTCTAGTCGCAAACAATCTGGATCAAAAATTTATTCACCAGCTTGCCATTTTTTATAAAAATGGAATGAAAATAAATTAATGGTGGTATTTTTAGAAGGTATCGTGAAAAATTAATAAAATTAAAAAACGACTAGTAATTAATTATCTCAATCACATAATGTAATTTAAAATATACAATAAATGACGTAACAGCACAAAATAAAATGTTTAAATAATGATACTTATTTATATGTTACAAAAGAGATGAGGAATGAGAACGAGAATGATTTTAAAGAAGGAAATATAAATTTTATAACCAGCTAATGACAGGTCATAAGCTCTGTAAATGCCTAGACTTCCATATTCCCTTTTTAAGGTATTCTCTATCTCTGTTGTAACTTATTAATCTTAATTACTCCCGAGGGGGTGAAATCCAGTCTTTTGTCTACAAACATTTGAACAAACTCAAATATTGTAATAAAACCAACTGGTCCAAAAAGAAGTTTACAAAAAGGAAAATGTTTTCAGGTGTTGCCTAGTATGTGAAATAATTCAGTAACATGAATCTTTTCACAACACTAAAGGTTTCAGCTCTTAAACTTCACTAAAATCAACAAATAGAAGAATTAAAGAAATATGAATGTTGAAACATAGACAAAATGGTGAATATTACACAGTGAGTAAAATAGCCACTCAAACCAGACAATGACGGGTCATAAGTCCTGTAAATGCCTAGATATCCATATTCCCTTCTTTTTTTATTTATTTTTATTTATTGGGGATATCAACAGTAATACATGTAACAAAAATATAACAAATAAAATATACAGAGAATAAAACCAATGACAGATATCCACAGAAATACATTAAATACACGTACAATACATACTAGTGTGTTTGTGTGAGTGTAAGTGAGTGAGAGGGTGGGTGAGTGGGTGTTAAATCGGAATGAGGGTGAACATGTGTGTAAATATTGCACAAGTGTCAAATGTCGAAAATATAAATGTATATAAAATATTAAGAATTAGAGATAAAATAAAAATAAAATAAAATAAAATTAGATAAAAAAAGACTTTATTATTGAAACTAAGTATAAGACAAAAAAGTATGTTTTAAGACGCGCATTTTAAATGTTATTTTTTTACAATCAAATGGATCAATGAGCGGAAAGTTCAAATTATATTTACGAGCAAAACGTATAAGTAGAGAGTTCTGGGCATAGTTCGTACGAACTGCTGGCACGTGAAATAGAGAGCTCGACGTGTGACGGGTGCGGTAGCCGGGGACATTTAATGATAACTCGGACAAAAGAGCCGGACTATCAAGGCGTCCACTAAGTATGTCATGAAGCACCCCCATGTCTAATAGTAGACGGTGATCTTCAAAAGTAAGCAAGTGGTGCTTTTTGCTTTAAGATATTCTCCATCCCTGTTGTAATTTGATAACCAAATATAATGTGTTTTATTGGCTTTGTTATGCAACAACACTCAAAGATGTCTTATTATGGCACAAACCTCTTGACTTTCGAAAAAATATTTTTGTAATCTTTCAACGAATAGAATCCAAAGCCTCTTTTGTTAAAACAAAAGTCATCGCCATTACACCACACCAGTCGTATTACGGAAGAAAACACAATTTGACTTCTTAATCTAACTTGAAGTTGGGTATTAATGCATAAAGTAATATAATAGAATTTATATTTTTCTCGAAGTATAAATATAATCTACTAAAAAATCCATGATTTCTGGTTTCCCCGTCTAAATTCCGTATGGCACACGATCAAAAGAAAAGTGAAATTACACAACCTTATTATGTAATCATTATAATGATTCTAATCCGCATTTGGAGTAATTAACATTAAAAGTGAGACGGATTCTATTAAAAGCGTCCCGTTACATATTATAATGATAGTAATTCATCACACGAAAGGATCGCTGAGAACTTTTCATCGCTTGTCACTCCTTTTGATGAAATCATTTCACTGATGAAATAATTAATATTCATCCGAGGCATCTGATTCTGACATTAATTATTCGACTAAGAAAAAACGCGCATGCCAAAATAGAAGAAATTATGGTGATCTTAAAAACAAGTTTTCAATGAAAGTGAAGATGTGAATGAACCCAAGTGGTAGTATTTTATAATAAATTACTTTTAGTACAGCTGAGATCGTTAATTATTCTATAAAGATATCAGCAGTATACCTTTTAAGAGTATGCTTTTGTTACAAGGAATTTATATAACATTATGGATGAATTATTTAGCACGTAATAAATTTAATTTTGCTTTATGCGCCTATGGCAGTTAGTAGCTTTGTATGGAAAGTAATTTAATTAAATAACTATCGCTATTTGTAATTTATCTTTCTATATTTTTTTACTATTATTTAATTTTTAATTGTTTATAAAATTATATATTTTACATCTGATTTATGGTATACATTCAAACAAAACATTAGTTAACAATATTTTAAGATTGTCCAAATTTTTGTAGACAAGGACTGGATTCAACTTCCTGGGGAGCTGTTTATATTAACACATTACAACAAAGATGAAGAACATTTAAGAGAAGGTAATATATAGAAGTCTAGGCATCTACAGGGCTTATGACCTGTCAATGGCTGGTTTAAGTGGCCACTTTACACATTGTGTAACATTCACAATTCTGCCTATATTTAAACATCTATATTCCTTCTAAGAATTGAAGGAATATAGATGATCGAATATGGACAGAATAGTGAATGTTACATAGTGTGTAAAGTGGCCACTTAAACCAGCCATTGACAGGTCATAAGCCCTGTAGATGCCTAGACTTCTATATTACCTTTCTTAAATGTTCTTCACCTCTGTTGTAATATGTTAAAACATTAGTTCATAAAAAAAAAATATTTTTTACTCAAATTGTTTTATATGTTTTTTTTATTTGAAGCACTTTCTTTGTGGTTATTCATTATAACAAAAAGGTTACGTAAACCTTGACGAAGAAGCTTGTTTGTTTTGAAACCGGTCGGTGGAAAAAAAAATCACGGGTTAAAAACAAAGCTGTTTTATTTATTTTATTAATTTATTTTAATTTACAGTCTTTTAATTCCATAATTATATAAAATCATGATTTACAACCCCTGCTTGCACTTGTATATAACATAGTAATTTGTTTAGTCTCCCACCAGTCTGACGATGTCGGTCACGATGCAACCCGGTCACTGGTAAAAATAAAAATAAAAGTGAAATAAAACTATAAACGTATATTTGCTATTATGACTTATATTGTGTTTTATATAAATTTTAGTATAATTTGGAGAAATGTAAATGTTTCAACACAGGGCGAATGGTGAATGTTACATATTTTGTAAAGTGGCCATCTAAATGAGCCAATGACAATGAAAGAATCCACCCCTTTTCCGAAACTGTTCATAAAGACTTGAGTCTTCCTTGAGTTTCGCATATCAATATAATTTTTTTTAAACTAATTAAGCGAAAATTTTATATATATTTACAATCAAACCGCGGAAATAACAATGATGAAACTGGTCACTGGATATTGCAAATTTGTGGATTAAAGTATCACTCGTGTTTTATTTATATGATAAAACAAAGAAACTTTAAAAACTTTCATTGTACCCCTCACTGCAGTATTGTCAATGACAGCTTACCCACCACATACCGCACACCGCATCTGAGGACATAAGTTTCCTTGGCGGTGCCCACATACACGGAAAATTTGCTCGTTGTCAAACGAGAAAAGCTGCCCGAAGGAGCTCTCTGAAATCTGGTAGCCTTAGCATCTTTGTGCTGAAAGAAAGTAATCCAGAAGTACATAATATGTAGTTCATTGGATTGAGAAGAGAGGGAAGTGAATTCTTCACTGACTGGGATTAAATTGATTGGACATGATCAATTCGCCGAAATGATTACAAAACTTTTTTAAAGCCTTGAAATTCTTTTTAGAAGCCACCAGATCTGTTTATCCGACAGGACCTATAACAGGGCCACGGATAGTAGCGAGAAGCTCCATTCGGTAATCATAGAGAAGGGGAAAGGGACAAGACCACAGGATGTGTATTGTCAATGACAGGTGAAAATTTCTGTAAAAACCTAGAATTCTCTAATGTGTTCTTCATTTTTGTTGCGATAAATTTCTATCTTAGTGGAATCCAGCCTTGTCCAAAAACATTCTGACTTACTCAAAATATTGTTGATAATCTGAAAACCTTTTTTTTTTATCTTTCTTGTTTAAAAATGGTGGCTTCTCTTGTGTCAAGCTCTTTTAGATCCATTCCCAGATGATCATTCGGTTTTGGATTCTCAAAGTAGGTGCATTTGCAACAGTTATTGTTGCATTAAATGCACGACCAGTTAAATTACTGTTTCCTAAACAAGTAACAAGACGGGTAATCACGACCGTAGCCAAATATGGCGTAGATAGACCTTCGAAGCCTACCGTTTCCTCTTCTATACCAGCAGTGTCAGTTCAACCTTCAAGGCTACGCATATTAAGACTAATGAAATATTATTCTGTTTTCACGAATAGAGAATTAGGATCAGTAATTTCAAAATCAACGAAGGCTAAATTTTGTAACTAACTCATCGTGATTGATTTTGATCACGAATTAGAGCAATAGCTGTTTTGTTTGTAATGATTGAAAGAAAATTTGAATAGTCTTTAAGGTTTGGCATCAATTTTCCACAATAGTTTTTTTGCTTTTGTACTAAAATATCAAATGAAAATCACAATGGTTCGGGTTTGCACACCGTCTTTTTACTATATGTCCAAATATTTTATCTATTATATTCCTTAGAGATAAGATTGATTCGTGATTAAAGGATTAGAATTGGCAGCTGTTTCAACGAAAATTAAGACGCTCTTCTGAAAGAGGACATTAAAGTGAAGGCAAATGATCGGTATTTTTTTTTCTTTGGTTGATTTAGAAGAATTTTGGACGTCATTTAAAGTAGCTCATTTAAAAAAAATAATTCAAACGTGTTTCAGAAATTTCGCCGTTCAATCGACGCTCTAATTTTTACCGCGTGTAATAAAATATTTTTAGATCCGATGTCCCATAGCACTAAACTTTCTTATTGAATGTTTTATACAAAAATGTGTACATTTGCGTACTGATTTAAAGTACCTTCGTCGGTAACCTGTAATTGAACATGTTTCGAAGAAAAAAATCATACAAATAATACTTAAGCACTTTTTCTCATGGAAAATTAAAGTTTATGTTATTTATTGAATTGCAATTAACTTTGTAAAATAATATGATTAAATTTGTAAAATAAAACACTTGTTTATACATAATCTGTACTCTGTATTATTCTGCATATTTGTGTTTAGTTCGTAACTACAACTGTAGATGGAAAAATCTGTGCTTTTCTAAACTATATAAATTATAGTTGTGCTCTATTATAAATTTAAGTAGTTTTATGACAAAGTGTAAAATTGAATTATTTAAATTAAATTTTAATTAACAAGCAATTAAAGATAACTCAGTTAAGTTCCCATTGTTATCAAGTCCCAGGGTCTAAGGAATTTAAATTTGCAATTCAGATTTGTTAAAAAAATGTGTACATTTTCAAAATACTGCTAGTCGAATTGCATGGTTTGTTGTCCATAAAAAATGTAACAAATCTGAAGGAGTTATCCGTTAATTACAAGATTTAGTATTTTTCAAGCATAAATTACATTTTTTACGTAGCCGTTCATTCCATTACTTACTTCTTAACATACGTCAACTTTGATGACTCTTACGATCATAAACACTATAATAATCATAATTAACCGTTGCTAAACACAATAGAGACATAATTATTTTTCTGTAACTAATCCGTTACATTACAATTCTACGTAGTTCTACCACAAAAATAGTATTTTCTTCATTTTTTATATCTCCATGACCATTAAACCAGTAAATGAAACGAGTTTATCTGTGACAGATAGTTTTTATTACGTCAGTTTATTTACAGTTAATAATACTCTACTTTATATCTTACAGTAGACATACAATTAAATTCAGTACAACAACAATGTTTTCATTAATTAATTTATTGTTTAGTATAAATTATGTTATATAACAGCATGAATTTTTTTTTTACACCACAACAAGCAAGGAGGCCCAATTACAGCGGTGAATTACAATACAGAATACCCAGGCTTGAGAAAACTAACTTTTTTTTTTGTGTTCTTACCGGGAATCGAACCCGGAACCTTCCGTGCGTGAGTCAAGAGTCTTGACCACTACACCATGGAGTCCGCTGTTTGAAAACTAATAATATTTCAATTCGCAGCGCTTTAAAAAAAAAACACTTACACTTATACACAAATATAATATCGAAAAAGTATAAAATGGCGTAAAAATTCTAAATGTACATAAGTCGAATTTATATTTTGAAATCTAACATTTATTATTCGTTTCATGAACTTCAAATTTTTATTTATTTTATTTAGTTATTTCAACATTTTACTCCAAAACCCAAGACTAGAAGATTTCCAATGTTAAATATAAAATATAAATAAATATTTCATATGCGCCCTCCTAGGAATCGAACCCAGGACCTCAAGCGTGGTAGGCGAACATGCCACCAATTATACAACAAAGCAGACTTTTCTTCACTCTATTCCATGTTTTAAGATTTTCACCTGAGAGTGGCTATCGAGTCAAAAGTGCTCCAGTAAACAAGTGCCATATTAATTATTGTGAATAAAATTGAAGTATTATTTAGGACGATTTTTAGAGCGCTATTTTCGTAAAAACCATCTCAAGGTCGCTTAACTCGAAGACATATTCGAAACATTGTATTGGTCAATAGAGAAAAAAGTACTTATCTCGTACACATACCGCCCAGGTAAAAAATAAAACATTAGCGTAATTTGTAACATGAATAAAATGTGATTTATAAGTTTAAACACTCTTTTTATGTGGTAATCTACAGAAAACGGTTTTAGATGACTTATGGTTACGTCTTTTGGACAGCAAAAACCCACGGTGACGTAATGTCATAAGATGCCCTAAATGACGCCCTACATTTGGCAGTGACAGAAAAAAAGTTGTGACATTTCAACAGATCTGAAAATCTGTTGTGTACTTGAAAAGGCTTGTCTGTTGCGTAAGGAGAGCAGTTTGTCAAAAAATTAAACATATTGTCAGAAAATAACACCATGATATTATTGAGTAGTTAACTTTTAAAAGGGCGTAAATTGATATTTAGTAATAATAAAACAAAGTATTTTCTTTGTTTAAAATCACTACATCAATTTTATCTGCCGACCAGTTTCAGAACAGGTGTTTAGTGTTTTTTGTCCAGGCTACCATTTCTTAAGAAAAAGATGAGGGTTGGTAAGGTATTGGATTGGATTGAAATACAATTTTAATTATTTAACAAATTTAGCGAAGGACTGTTATAAAGCATGGAAAATAAATAAGTCAGTGTTTCGCATATTTATTTTATTTTATTATTAAGTAATCTATTGTATTACATTTTTTCCTTAAAGGATTAACAGCGGAAGTTCCATTGAACTAAATTTTCAGGAAACTAGATTTCCAAAACTTCATTACTTTTGAACCAAATGAGATAATTTGGTTCAATAGTAAAAAAACGCCTGAAACATAATTACTCGTATATATCCGCAGAATTCTGAACTCCTTGAGTTTTTTTTTTTTTTTCTTGAAACGTATTTTTTATTTATCCCGTTTTCTTTCCTAGGTTCCTTTTTCGTTGTTTTTCCTTCCAACCTCATTATCTGATCCCATATTTTCCTCATCATTTAATACGAATAACATAATGCACTTTAAAAAATATATGTATTATGAATGTTAATATATGCAAGCCTTATTCTCCCAATTAAAAAACAGCTGTTATTATTAATTTATTCGGTTTTTTTAAAACATTTTATTTTAACATAAATGAATGTTTCTTTTAATATATATTGATGTTTTTTTAGTACAAAATTTTGACGAATCTCTTTTTTTGACCAGTCTGTTCTTTGGTTGACTGGAAGATGTTGCTTTTAGCAGTAAATCCGCTAAAGTACTTATTATCTGTACTTAAAGTTTTAAATAATAATAATAATAATTTCAATTCATAATGAACTTCAAATGTAAAGAAATTATTATTTTAAAAACGACAGTGCATATAAAAAAAACATTTCTAATACCACTGATGTTGCATTAAAAGAAAGTTTTTATTTTAACTTAACAATTTATATATATTTATGTTTTCGACACATGACACTTGTGCAATATTTACGCACATGTCCACCCTCATTCTAATATAACGCCCACTCACCCACCCTCTCACTCACTTACGCTCACACAAACACACTACACACTAGTATGTATTGTACGTGTGTTTAATGTATTTCTGTGGATATCTGTCATTGGTTTTATTCTCTGTATATTTTATTAGTTATATTTTTGTTACATGTATTACTGTTGATATCCTCAATAAATAAAAAAAGCATTTTTATGACGAAAGCGGACTTTGGCGTTTTATTCATGTATACAATATCTTATTATGATAATTTCTGCATAACTTCAAAACAGCAAAAAGTGGACTCCCGTGTTTTATCCTCTAAGATATAGAAATAGTCATAATAACCCATTAAATTATTTGATATATAAAAATATGTATTTAACATATTTTTTTCGCATTTCACGAGAAGTAACGACCAAACCATAAGGGTTTTTCTACGATTTTTAACCCCGAAACACGATTTAGTCACAAAATATGAATGGTTTTCTAAAAAACACTATTTTTAAATTTTATTTTCTCGACTGCCCCAATATTCTTATTTTAGAGCATCATCACCATAATTCCCTCTCCGCACCTAATGATGCATTGGGCACAGGATTGGTACACCAATCGCAGCATATCTCGATAAATTTTGTTGCATAAAGGTAAGGTGATCAGTGATCAGTCTTACGATTCAGGTACCAGTCCAGGGATTATGAAAGATTCTGATGTGAAAACACCCTTTTAAATAATTAACATATTACAACAGAGATGAAGAACATTTAAGAGAACGTTATTTAGAAGTCTAGGCATCTCTACAGGGCTTATGACCTATCAATGGCTGGTTTAAGTAACCACTTTACACACTGTGTAACATTTACCATTTTGCCTATATTTGAACATCTATATTCCTTCAATTCTTTCATCTGTTGATGTTTGTGAAGTTAAAGAGCTGAAACCTTTATTTCTCCCTTCCCTTTATTAAAACACTTTTAAATAAATATTTCAAATCAACTATGTCGGGCATCGAACCCGAGACCTCTTGCACGGTAGGCAAACGCGCTGACCATTACACCACGAGACCGACAAAAGTAAATAATAATAAATATTTTTATAAAATACATTTCTTTTTTAAAGAAAAAGATAAATACTTTAGTTCTTATTATTTATTTAAATATTAAAATTTTCCGACCATTTCCTAAGTCTTTATATTTTCTTTATTATGTGACTCGTAAGTTTCTTCATATTCATTTTTATATATTTATTATAATTATAAAGGGTACGTGTAATAATGAGAAATATAAGAAAATAGTAATAGTCACAGTTTTTAGAGGGAATAGTCTAGAATCATATTTTTAATCCGAGATAAATATAACAAATCCGCTGCGTGTTAAATGACAACTTACTTCGACACACGCGTCACAATATATCTTTAAAGATCGCAGGGACGTCAAGAGCTTGTACAGTACTGACCTTCACCTTCAAAAGCAGACAAACACGTGATTTTAACAATAAAATAGCTAACTGTCACAAAACGAAGATTTAAAACAATATTTCGCTATTGTAAAAAGTCGGAGATTGATTTTATAAATACTGATGTGTCTACCCGGTGCTAAAATTTGTGCTTACTACTAATAGGGAAATTTAAATTAAGTGCTTTGAAATTAAGTAAAAATCTATTTTGAGCCATAATTTCAGCATGAAAGACTTATATTCTATGATTCAATATAAAAATGCCATCATGTTAACCAATTTAAGTGCTTAATTTGTTATAAAACCGTCACGATGCATGAAAAATAAACCTGGATGCGTTTATTAGAATTGGTTCCACAGATACTAAAGACCTCTATTTGCGCATGCGCGGACTGGTGAAATTCAGTACTGGGGTACCGCCTTAAAGGAATAAAAACACTTAAGCGGAGTATATTTGACATCAGTCCGCGCATAACTGCGCCGTCGGAAGGTTGTGTGTGGGTTGTCGCAAGTTATTAATAAATTAACATCGAACCCATTTCAGATCGCTACGATTAAAACACCAAACCAATAAAAAATCTATCTTATATTTATTAAAAATATTAGTTTACTTACAGCTGATTTTATTCAATAAATAAAAAAATACATACTGATTTTTAAGATATCAATTTTTTAGGGAAGCATTGGTTCCACCCAATATAAAGACGGACCGCGCATGGTATCTACGTACACAGAAGCGAATGTGGAAAAGAGAGAATTATTGCACTAAAACAGCGGGTTTCATTTAATTAAATTCTAACATCATTTTGACAATAAGTGTTTTTACGCTTGAGTCATTGAACTTTTTACAAAGACTAATGATTTAATATTGTATTCATAGTAAACAAAAGGTAATGAGATGTTCATTAAGCTATGGAAAAAAAGAAGTTCAGCGGTTGCACGACATTGTTGTAAGAAAACGTTGTTTGTTCCTAGTTTTTATTTGTCATTCCGCCGGATATGAAAGACAGAAGAAGAAAATTACTATTGAGATAAAATCGTTGTACTGACATTAGTTGGTCTATTTATGTTGAGAAGATAGAAATGACATAATATGGTAATAAAGATTCTTGCTGCTCTAGAATTTTGAAACAGTGACATGAAATTGAACAGTATTTTTTAGAAACCTTGACCTATCTATATTCCAAAACTGAAATTACATATACGCGTGTTTGTTTGCATGTATCTATGCATGATTTTGTTTGTTTGATCGTCACAACAAACGCTATGGATTTCGGATGCAATGTCAAATTAAATTCGGATTATTATTCTAATTATTATGGACAACTTATGTAGCGCCATTTCCGTAACCGTGATTCTATAAATATCGATGAAGAATATTTTGAGTTTGTCCAAATTTTTGTAGACAAGGACTGGATTCAACTCCCTGGGCAACTGTTTATATTAACATTTCACAACAGAGATGAAGAACATTTAAGAGAAGGTAATATAGGAGTCTCAGCATCTACAGGAGTATAGAAATATTGAAAGTATAGAAATTGAAAAAATAACATTTTCAGGCGTTGCCTAGTATGTAGGTGAAATAATTCAATTAGATGAATCTCACCCGCATAAATAAAGGTTTCAGCTCTTACACTTCACAAATATCAACATATGAAAGAATTGAAGAAATATAGATGTTCAAATATGGGCAGAATGGTGAATGTTACACAGTGTGTAAAGTGGACACTTAAACCAGCCATTGACAGGTCATAAGCCCTGTAGAGGCCTAGACTTCTATTTAACCTTATCTTAAATGTCCTTAATTTCTGTTATAATATGTTAATATTAATGAAATTTAAGAATTTAGAAAAATCGTTCACTTTGTCGTCACATACACTACGTTTTATTCAAATGATTCAGAGAACAGATAACTTCAATATCACAGTTTCCCACCTCTATTGTAAGAGAATTTCATGCTATAGGGCCTGCTACCGCAAATGCACGTTCAACGAATTTAGTGCGCTGGTTGCGTTCGGGTATAATTACTTTTCCTATCGTTATTTTCGACTGAAAATCTAGTCGGCTACATCTTGTCATTTTTTTTTCTCAAGCGTAGCGACGTGAAATTCAAATGCGTCAACGTCATTTAAAATGCCATTTCTACGTCAACTATGATAATTTAAACGTAAGCATTACTCGGCATTGCTCGGGAAACGTGATCCTCTCCCCAACAACAATATGTATTGGAAAATCGAAATTCTTAAACGTCATTCTAGACGGAATTTATATTTTAGACGGCTATTATATTTTCGAACTGATTTTTTAGACATCTTCACCACCAAATTATAAATAAATATGTTATTTTAATATTAGTAATTTTAACATAAATATTATTTTCAGAAGTTCAAAAGTTAGAAAATGTGTTTAGGCGTTGCCTAGTATGTGAAATAATTATTTCAGATCGATCAAATTTCTTCACAACAATAAAGGTTTCAACTGTTTAATTTCATTCAAATCAACAGATGGAAGAATTGAAGAAATATAGGAAAAATGGTGAATGTTACACTGTGTGTAAAGTGGCCACTTAAACCAGCAAATTACAGGTCATAAGCCCTGTTAATGCCTAGACTTCCATATTTCCTTATCTAAAATATTCTCCATCCCTGTTGTAATTTGTTAAAAATAAAATTATGAAACTATATCAATCGGTCATTTAAATGGGACAATTAACCTGAATATTATTATCTCGTATAATTCAGAGTTTGTAATAAATATTGTATTTTTAATAATAATTTTTTACCTTAAAAAATATACCTTACCGACCTGAAATAAAGAAAATCGTATTATTATTATTAAAACACCTAATAAAAAAATAAAATTTTGATTTCTAAGTTTTAAAAATAGGTGACTCATAAAATGCGCTGAAAAATACGATTAGTAAATTATGTTTTAAAAAAAATATATATTTACTATTTTAATCATAATCATCATCCCCTTTCGGCACCTAATGGTGCATAGGGAACTGCATTGGTACACCAATCACAGTGTATCTCTTTCTTCTTTCCATCCTATCACATAGCCCCTCCACTCGTCATAGTACAGTGTGAAGTTTTTAGTAAAAAAAAAAAAAATTTTTGTACAAAGTTATGGTGGTAAATTGTTGAGTTAATTTTTGTTTTAAATTGTATTATGTTAAAATATGTATATGTACTTGTGATTTTCTTAAACTGAATGGTTTGGGTAGGTAGGAATAAACTGCTTTAAGGCAATATGCCCGCCCTTATATGTTTATAAATTGTATATGTATTTAATTTTTTTTTTAGCTATTTGGCCTGATCCCTTCATCAATAGAACTAATATTGATTGCATATATATGTTCGGCATACTAAATGGTAAATTCGATGTTCCATCATTACTGGGACAAGTAAAATTCAATATTCCGACTCAAAGGTTTAGAAACAATGAAGTACTGTTTATCGATCAGCATAGAACAAACTATGGTTTTAATTCTCCAACTTTGACGTATTGTTAACTCAAGACAAGATCTGGATTTTTTTGGTTCAAGTTTACAACGATTTAAACGAGCACTAAATAAATAGTCCAGATCTTGTCTTGATGTCCCTTATGTTTGTCAATGCTTCTTTTCTTCTTTAATGTTTTAAACTATTCATATATTGTAATATTTAAACCCTATAAATTGTATACATGGACAGTGTCCGTTAATAAATAAATCAATCTTTGCACAATCCACCTGCATTATCCACTTCTTGATGGCAATTTTATGATGACAGTACTTGATAATCATTGTCCCGTGTCTCGGTATTTATTTTTTTAACGTATCTTTGCAAAACGTCATGTCTTAGTTAAATAAGCAACCTTACTTTTATCGCAAATCTGTTTACATAATGAACCGTAATTAATTAGCCACGTATGTGAAAAAATAATATTTTTTTAAGTAGATAATTAACTTAAGTCATTGTGGTTGTGCGTCAAGGGTGTCCATTTACTTACGATTTCACATAAGTATTATGATATGTGAAAATAATTCTATAGAAATAAGGCATTTTGAAGGATTTCTCAAAATAATAAATCATAAGCCATTTACCCCTGAATTTTTTTTACTTGACTCAGTAACCTTAGATCATCAATCACAAAAGCATATTTTTGGCGAACAACTGTGTTTTTATTTATTTTATTTTTTTCCACACTAAATTCCTATATTTGTACGAATTTTCAATATTGTAGAACCCTTGACGAGTATTTTCGACTCGGTAGCTGCTCTCAGGTAAAAATTTGAATAAGGTATTTGAGTAGAGATAAGTCTGTCTCATTGTGAAGTGGTTAGAGCGTTTGCCTACCTTTCTTGAAAACCAAGTACTGGCAGGAGAGATGTGTAATATTAATTTTAAATGTTGTTTAAACTGCAATAATTCCCTTTTTTGGACTGACACCTGACGCGTAAGACTGGTCTTCTTACTTTTGTGTAATTGATGGTCGAAATACTCTGCATTTGTTTTACCAATGCAGTGCCCTTTACACCACTGGATTCGGAAAGGGGAATAATAATGATGAATATAAAAATAATAAACTGGTTTTTATCTAAATTAAAAGATGTGAGAAAAAGATGTATAGTTCGGGTAGGTATCTAATTGAAAAAGAAATAACATTAAAAAAATAATAAAACTGATGTACCTAATACGTCACGTTGCGAAAAAGTTTTTTTTTTTTTTTTTTCTAGATATACTATTTTTTTTAAAATACATACTTTTATAGTATTATAATATAACAAAGGATAATTTTATCAATTTAGAAATGTATGCGATGCAATTTAAAGCTTTTAACGCAAGTGTTGTTTGAATTTGAAGTACTATTTATCGTTTATTCTACAATCCATTTCCAATTAAATTTACCCATACATTTTGACTAAACATAAGTAAACTAATCTGTTATTTGAGTATAAAACCAGTTGATGAAAATAACTGTTCATATAAATACCATCAGAAGTAATAATATTCAGTTCAAATATCTGATTCAATCGATTTACATCTGTTTTATCGGGAACGCCTACGCTTAAATTTGTCAATCTTATGCGATTTATATTAATCTGATCACTGAAAAACATATTATTTTAACGTTATAAACTAGCAAGTAACGATAGAAAGTAACTATTTGTTTTATAAATCTATTCGTATTTCAAATATCTATCTTTAAAAACAGGCTAGATCCACGGAACCTGTGGGTAGAACACTGTCCTGTCTCCTGTTTTAATTTGGGACATAATAAATATCACAAATAAAAACTTCATAATCGATTCAAAATTAAATACAATATATTTAAAATCAATTTATAAGGTGCTTATACCTTTCAAGAGTTTGATTTGTTTTTCAAGCGTTGAGCGTCGATATTTTATTATTATAATAAATTTAATAAAAAAATATTTACTGTATTCATTAATAAACAAAAATTGATGCTTATTTTCGATTTTTGACTTGATTTTTATCACCATTCCTCTGAAGACTTATCCAGTATATTTTTCAACTGAAGTTCTCTTCATGATACGACTATTTATAATGCATAACTGAAATAAAATGGGTTATTTACTTGCGATTAAATGGCGTTCAGAAAGTGTATGTTTGTAGGCAGTGGGCACATATTAATAAACTTAAAGCTCTTTTGGTAATTTATTTCAAATCGGCGATCTAGAAATCTGATATTTTATATTACAGATTGATATCTTTCAACAAAACACATATTTTTTTTACATTGAGACTTCAAGGTTTTGTATTGAATTTAAAACTGTATCATCGTGTGACAGTAGTACATAACGTCTATTTATCTTTTCTTATTATTAATTACTCTGATAACTCATAACATAATGATACAATAAGCTACACATTCTGTCATTGTTGCCATGACACTTTACTCTATGAAAAAAAACACTTCCATAATAATTTATGATGTATTTTTGCTTGGGAAAAGGCTTATTATCCGTAATATAATAAGCAGACCTCGGAAGGTGAATAGAATATTTTCTTTTTCAGTGAATTATGAATCTCGAATAACAGAAAATCTATGTAAGAGATATTATCTATGAAAAAATTTAATTATTTTTACGTTGGCAACCATATGCGGTTATAGAAATGATAGAGAAACTCAACCCATTAAAAAAATATAAATATCTTATTATTGACTAATAACATCTGCAGTTTTTTTTTTCTAATAAAGGAGTTGCCTATTTTTTGCCTGGCTTATTGTGTACAAGGCTTAAAGTTACGGCAAATGGTAGGTTCCTTCTAATTTTTTTACTATAGTGTGAGGATCTGGTGGTGGAAACTCATACAAGAGAAGCCGGACTATTGACAGGCATAATCATTGACATGCATAAGCAACAGACAGGCATATTCCGTTCCACTTTGAGAGCATTCGGCATTTTGTGTACTATTTTTATTTATTTCAACAATCACCTTTACTATTTTTACCATGTATGATATTACCCCATGCGATAAGACATTATGACTTATTACTGTTGCGATATCTTCTAGAACCCCTGCAGTTGGTTTAAGCATGAATTATAAGATCAATAAAATAAGTCACATTATATTTCAAATTTTAAATATGATGTAAATTCGCTAAAGGCTATTTGGTTATCATTAGCATACAGGGCAAATAATGCTTTATTGGCACTTCGAAACAGATTCATGTCAGCCCTCTGGGCCTCTGTTGTCTCTAAAGGCTAAAATCCTGCTTGTATATAAGTACGCACGCACACATTAAATAAGGATCTCTGTTACTCAACAAATATAATATTAATCTTACCAAGATTATGGTTATTACCAATGACTTATAACTTACTGACACGTTATTGACATAAAGATAATGGCGTTACAATTCGTAAGCAATTGTTTTCCGTGCTTTGATTCTCTAATGGACTTTTATCATGATCAGACGTAGTGTTATGCAAAATAATGATGTCGTTTGTGGTAAAAAATGCTTTAAGTGTTCTGCAGGTGTGAAAAACAAAACAAATATGTTTCATGACAGAAATAGATATTTGGCTATATTTTTAAGCACATTTTTCAGTACTTTGGTAGCCGCCGTCTAGTGTTATTTCTATTATAACACGTTACACAGAAATAAATACGAACTAATCGAATAGGTTTATCTTTTTCTTACATGAATGATTGCATGTGTATCATATTTTTTTACTTTTTTTATTGTTAAAAGCAACGCCATATTTGCTATATCTAAGATCAGCCATACTCAACCGGCGGCCTTCCATGCTTTTATGTGCGACCCGAAACACATTTATTATCAATGAAATCAGTCCCTGAAAAATACAATACTCAACAAAAACGTTCCTTTTTTTCACATATTCCAAAATGAAGTATACAAAAAACGTAAACACGGGATTCGACTTACTAATTCTTACCTTGATAAAAATTGCAGGTACCATGTAGCATGGAGAAATAATAAACCCGATTTATTAAAAATAGTTTTAAAAATATTAATTGAAAATCAGAGTAGTTTTTAAATGAACGCTTGGATTCGCGTGAGTTTTGAGTCTAATTTCTTTTGCTATTGTATTTTACAGATGTAACGAAAAAAATAATTTTTATGTAGAAAAATACGCTGTTGTAAATGTTTGCGCTGGTGTTGGCTGGTATGCTGATAAGCAATAAGTATTATTGTCATATTTTTTTTTAGTTTAATTTCTTTTAATGATTTATCAAGTGGCGGAGGCCTAATTTTGAATCAAACGAGTTTTAACAAATACTGTTTTTATTTTGAATGCTTAAATCACTAACTTTGTGGAACATTATTAAACAATACATTAAAATAGAAAAATTTAGTTTTTCAAAAAAATATATACTGAATACTGTTTTTCCCCATATACATATTTTTTTCATACCAGTATAATTTTGCGACCCTGTATTTAGCAAACATATGTATGTGACTAGAAGAAAAAAAAAGGTTGAGTATGTATGTCTTAGATAGAGCTAGTTAAGGAATAAAGTGTCTGTTTATTATACGTCAATGGCGATAATTACATTTTCACTATACACACCTCTACATAACGCCACACGTGCATAAGCACGTTTATAGAATGGATAATTTTATGGGATCTTTTAACGTTTAGACGCACCTTTAAGCTGTATACTTATTAGAAATTAAAAATATTTCTTAACCTTTTTAATTGAATAAAACTATAAATGATTTTTCCTAACATTTGTTTTTACTCAATTTCAAATAAAATAATAATAAAATGTATTAAATAATGATGTGCGTCAAATACACGTTTGTTGCTTAGAATTAAACCAACTGGAACCACAAATGTAGGTCTTTACACATCGCCAAAGATGTAGTATCAATAGAATTTTTATATAAAAAATCCATGCTTGTTTTTCAATACATATAGAAATTTGTATGGCGTTACAGTATCACAACATAACAACTGTGTGTACACGGTGGATGTAATTTTATAACACCTTTATGGCCTCAAAGGGAGCCATAAATGTAAAAATTGATGTGTTCTGTTTTAGGTATCCCAAACAATTTATCTTATTTTTTTATTTAGATTGCATATGAAAAAATTATAGTACTGGTTCAATTCTTATTGCGTCATAGTAAAAATTAAATTTAAAATGGATTGATTTCGTTATAATGTAGTTTTTTGTACTTCGCGACCCGAGGCTCAAATTTTACTCTTCTACAATATTATTTCAATTTATAACACAAATACGAAATCAAACGAAACTAAAAAAAAAACTAATTATTAGCTAATATTAATTGTTAAATTTAATAAATGTGTGTGTGCAAAACAAACCTGTTAAAAAATAATTTATCCGTCTGAAAAATCTCTTTCAAAAGACTTAGTGGGTAATTAAAATTGAAGAAATTTTTAAAAGTGGCTTAAGTATTTCTTAGTTAATTATGATGGTGAATGTTACACAGTGTGTAAAGTGCCTACTGAAATCAACCAATAATAGATCATAAGCCCTGTAAATGCCTAGACTTCCATACTCTCTTCTCAAAAATGTTTTTTTTTTCAACTCAGTTGGAACAAATTTAGATCAAAATAACTCCCTAGGGAGGAAATCCAGTCTGTTTGCAAACATTTGGATCCACTTAAAACATTGTTGAATGAAAAATGAATTTAAAAAGATGTGTTATGTTTACTGTAAGATTATGTAAATGGATATGTAATTCAAGTAGATGTAAATATTTATAGTTTTACTGATTGTAATATAGGCTGACGTAAAAAATAAATAAAAAATTACTACTTTGCAATTCGAGCAACAAAGCTTTTTTTCTTAAAAAGCGGTGTTGGACAGATTCGACATGGTCAGTATGAGTCCTGTAGAATAGTGACCAAATTGGATTTACATTTATATTTAAAATACATATCAGGATATATTAGTGCTCACGCTACCCTTAGGAATTATTTCATTTATTTATCTAACTTTATTTACAGCACACGAGTTATTGATTTATATACACACAAAATATTTACGAAAATAAAGTGCACACATTCACACATGATTCAAGTAATGTTCTGCATAAAAATACGTAGATATTTCAAAATTTATTTAATACGTATTGATTATCATTAGGTTCGTTTTTGTGTAATTATAAATTAAATCATTTAATTAAAACTTAGACACGTGATTTAATTAAAAATATATTACTGGTTTATAATACATCCATTTCATTGAGTTTTTTCCCACCGTGTTTTATAAAGTGAGTACATATTTGTGTTACTGGGTCAGGCGTATATTGTGGGGCCTACTTGCACATCACTTATTACGTATTTTGTTCATGCGTTAAACTTCAAAGTAGAAATTTTCATCCAACGAAATCCACGCCTTTCATGGTCAAAATAACACATCTCATATTTATATTTTTTTTTGTGCTCATTGCACTTGAGAATAAAATTATTATACTTCACCGATAAAATGTTGTTTTTCTATATTGTAATCCTAATTTATTATATAAATAAAAGACAAGTGATACTTTAATCCAAAAATTTTAAATATCCAGTGACCGGTTTTATCGCTTTCGCGACATCTTTAGACTGGTATCTTTATTAAGGAGTTCAATGTATTAATACAAAACAGAGGTAAGAATAGATAATTCAAAATCATATGAAAGTAAATGAAAATAAAGTTATTTTTATCTTAAGGATCATTATCAATTTTTTTTTGGGTTATTTAATAATAGTTATTAAGTATTTAATTTTATAGTATTTAATTTGTGGATTAAAGTGTCACTCGTTTTTTATTTATGTAATAAACTACAATGAACTTCCATCAAGAATTTTCACTTACAAACTTCAATGTTATAATCCTAAAATAAAAAAACAGTGTTTTTTATATCTATCCAAATTATGATAGTTTTATTAAATGAGTGTTTATAGTAATAAAAAAAACTATGGACACGTGTCTGTATCCCATAAAGGTATACCCATACTTATGTTTATTCTTAGTGATAGGGGTCATTGCTATGCAAGCTCCTGGCATCATTGCGACTAGTGAAGATCTATTTTGAAGGGTTCCGTGAATAGTTCTCGCCCTCCAAACCCAGGTCTATAAAAAGCCTGGCTACTGTTTGGAAGGCGAGAGTTTACATTTTGCTAAATCTCCCCCTCCAAGCCTAGATCCGAAAAGTATCGCGCTATTGGGTAGGGGGCGAGTTCTTTAATATTTTCAGGTTAAACCAGTGGTCGAGGATGAGGCTCCATTTAATATGTAAAGCATCACATTCACATAGAATGTGTATCTGCATTTCAGAACCAACTCAACTCGTTGAAACTCAATCAACATGTTAAAAATGGCACCCAAATTTGAAATATTTAGGTGAATCATAAGAACTTAAATATTAATTTTTTTCTTGAAAAAAAAACATAATTGGTTTATTTTTTCAATCAATATTGACCAATTTGTTTGGCCGCTTATTTTTTTACTATTTATGTATATTTGAACATAAAATTTAGTAGATAAAAATACATTAGACGCAATTATTTGCCATACTTTGATACAAAAAGTGCAAGAATGCATTAGGTAATTACTAATTAACGGAGGGAAAAGGAAAATTTCGTACATTTAAAGTGGTTTGGAGCGTTTTTTTTACTTCTTTCTGATGTAGCTGTTGGGCGGATGTAAGTGCACGCAAATGCACTGCCAACTGCATGATATGCACCAGAAATCTGAACGTTGCATCACTTCCAGCTAACTTTTCCGCCCCAATTGTCACGGAACCTGTTACAAAGCACAGTAACAATATTTTGACGGACCGCGTAATTAGCATCGCGTGGAGAGTAATTAAATCAATTTTATACGCGGCTATAACGATTACCCGGCCATTTAAACACGTTAAACACAGGTCTGTATAATCTTAGGCAAAAGGTAAGTTTTGATACTTAGTAAATAACTTTAATTAAATCGTAATCATTGCGTGATGCAATTTCTTCCGCATTTGCTCGCCCTTAGGAAATATATACAATAAAAACAATCATGTTTGTCAATATTTACTCATAGAAAGTCAGCTAAGCCGCTATAATTTTCATTCAAGAACCAATGTTATTTTATAGACATTTATCAAACGATCCAATATTTTCATCAACATTCTAAAAATTGAAGTTCATTGAACAGTCCTCTCTTCTGCTGGGTCAGTGTAACCCCACTTATTATGTTATTTGTACCATTAATAAACTTAAAAGACATATGTATTTCATTTTTCTGCTATTTTTTTCATTAATAAAATAGTACAAAACCTTTGATAAATGTAGTAAATGTTTTGCCCATACTGTATGGTGAAAAACGAATTCCAACGTGGATGGGAAACGAGAAATAGCGAGGGCGAAGCCCTAGAGCTTCTACCTATAGTGGACTGTATTTTAAATTAATTATAAACAAATGAATATCCTCCTATGCGGTATGCAGTGGCAATCAGTCACCACCCCAACAAATGAGATGAATCAACAATGGAAGCCACTTACCTGATTCGTATAAATTGTGACAATAATTGACAAATGCACACTCACATAACTCGCAACCACTGAATTTGTACATATATATTATTAATTATGTCTATGAAGGCGAGGCATGTTGAGAAAGTAAGTGTACAAGATTTTTATATTTTTTTATAAAAAGTTTATTTGGAAAAAAAAAACAGAAGATATTATGGACTTTTTGACTATTTATCTCCACATTTATTAATTAATTTCGTTCAATGCATGTGGTGAGTCGTGGTATAAGTTTCTCAAAGAACTCTCCCGCTAGTTTTTTCCCCCAATTCTCATTCTGCACTTGAAAATTTCATTCCAGTCGTGTGTGCCTTCAGAGAGATGAGAATATGATAATATGAAAGCGCCCAGTCAGGAAAATATGGGGGATGGTTCAGAACATTTCAACCAAATGAGTCCATGGTGGGTGGCAGGTGGGAAAATCGAACAATCGAACAATCGAATAATGTAGTAAGAATATTGAAAACCTTTTATTCGAATAGTACATGACTTAGAACTAACTAAATTAGAATCTAGAATGAAATAATTAATTGAATTTTATCTACTCTACTGAGGTTATGACAACATATCAATTATGTATACCACATGTATTGCCTTATTTATTTACTAGGAAGAACAACGGAAATTATATAAATTAATTACTACAAAAACAGTACGTATATTCAGTTAAAATTTTTCATTAATACAATAATAGAACATGTTACACACTAATAATATAAAATATCATACAAGAAAATAATTAAAAGCACTGCAAGAAGGTTGAGGAAATAAAGAGGAAATACCGATTCAGAATTCACTTATGATAAATAACATAAATGTATCAACAATTTCATTCATTAATTAAACCTGACAAGATGTGACAACAAACAACAAATATATGACACTAGACCAAGACAAAAAACAGTACTTCTACTACCAAAGACAAAAACAAATTACGGACAAAGACACTTCAATATTCTGGCCAAACTTTACAATTTTCGGAGTTTGGAAATATCAGTTAGCGAAATGAATAACAAAGCTTTTAAACCTCTAGTCCATCAATGAATAACTAAAAGGACTAGAAAGAAAGCTGAAAATTGAAAGTCTTCTTTCTTTTTGTTTCATGTATGTATTTTTAAAATTCATTTTCTTGTTTCTTTTAATTTTGTATATTAAATTATAACAGTAATTGATGTGAAAGTATTCTTAAGTATAAAAAAATAATACACTGACACCGAAATGTTATGAGCCAATGGAGTGGCTACATTCACAAATAAAAAATAAAAAATGTACTGCAATCGCATGTTTATATTTTTTGTAAACTTTGAAAGTATTTATATTTATCTTGTTGAATAACTGAAATAAATTAAAAATAAATAATTAAACACTGATGAAAACATGTTGACTTCGTGGTGTAGTGGTCAGCGCGTTTTCCTCCTATGCAAGAGGTCACAGGTTCGATTTCCGACGTCCCGATGGGTTGATGTGAAATACTTATTTAAAACGGTGTTTCTACACTAGAATATTTCCCTTGTCTGACACCTGAAGCGAAAGACTAATTATCTTTCCTTCATGTAACAAAAATGATGTACAATACAAAAACAAGATACGCTGCGACTGGTGTACCAATGAAGTGCACTATGCACCATTAGGTGTGGAAAGGGAATGAAAAAGAAGAAAGAACATTTTACTTAAAGGAGCTTCAAAATTATTATTTTTTAAATCAGAAAATTTCGTATTTAAAATATCTAAATGGGAATAAAGAAAGTTTAATTTGGAGCATTTACAAAAGATGAATGAGTTTTGAACACAAATCTTTAAAAACTGGAACTGTCTTCTTGCTTTAACGAAACAGTTTATTAAAATGTGCATACCTTAGAGATGGCGACTATCGATAAAATTGTTTAAAATTTTGAAGAGAAAGGTCTGATCAGAATTTTTTCAACGTTTAGTTAGGAAGTTAAACTGTGAAAGGAAGAAGAGTCTTTAAATTACCCAAAATAAATTAAATATATCGAATAAATATTGAAATACTGTTTTATTTTTTTATTATTCAAACACAATTATGATAACAGGGCAATAAATATTTACTAAAACTATTTCATACGTAGTTTTGTATGAAACGCACATGCGTAAATACGACTAATCATAATATACTCGTACATATTTTTGTATGTGGCATTTTTATTCCCTCAAACCTTAAGGTATCACCGATGCAATTAATATTTTAAAAATAAATTTAACATTATGGGCCCCATAAACCATAAATGCACGAATGGTTGCTATTACGTTGTAATATAAGAGGCTTATGATGCATCGTTATTACATTTTTTTTTTTTACATTTTTTTTTGCACCACAACAGGCCAGGAGGCCTAATTACAGTGGTGAATTACATCACAGAGCACCCAGGCTTGAGAAAAATCACATTTTTAATTTTTGTGTTCTCACCGGGAATCGAACCCGGAACCTTCCGTGCGTGAGTCAAGCGTCTTGACCACTACACCACGGAGGCCGCCGAAATTACGAAACTATATTTCGTATAACAAATTGAAACAAATTGCCGGCTGCTCTAATACTTTGATTCCTTATTTGTAATATAATATATATCGTCTCGACACAAAATATACGGCTTGTGAAATATTATTTTTTCTGATTAACTTTTTGCCAAACGAATTTTAAATTTGTCATTTTTATTTGTGTAAAATGCAGAAAACAGGAATCAAAAGCGATTTGTTGGTCACAGTGTGTACTACCGTACATTTACGGAGACTTGACCGCTGTCACGTGCAAACCACGAGCCCATTGCGTGATATCGCATGATTAGCCCATTTCACACCACAGCCAAAATCTACACGACATAATAAAATATAACACGGTGGATCGATATTGATTTTTTTTCAAGTATTTATTTATTTAATGCCTGGCAAACGCAATAATCAATACAACATGAGACCGACTAATCTCCAGTCGATTTTCTTTTGCAGGATTTTTATTTGAGAGTACCGGCTAAATTTAAATAATGATTTTAATTAAACTACAATTAAAATCTCTTTTGCTAAGTTTAAATATGTTATTTAAATCGGGTTGTGGTCCCGTGACTAGTGTTGCGGACTCGCGGATCAGAGGCCCGAGGTTTGAACCCCACTCTATCCCAACTTGATTTCCATTTTATAAAAGTGAATTATTTACAACTTGTTGAAAATGGTCACCAAAATTCAAATATTTGGGTAAATTATAAAAATGCTTTTTTTTGTCTTTGTAGTCGGTCGGGAGAATTTTATCTTCAACTATGACGTCATACTGAAGCTTTGTCATTTTAGAGCGTAGATTTTTTTTTTTTTATTTGGAAATTTATTTATTTATAAACCCTTACGGATTATTACATTCATATTACATAAAATAATATATACATTTTTCATTTATACTCTGTTGTTCAAGATAATATTTTTTACATCTTTTGAAAAGTTTGTCTGAATCTTTTGTTTAGTTTTGTCTGGTAGTTTATTATATAATTTCAGTCCCTGGTTCATTAGTCTTGATTGTCCTTGTCTTGTTTTAGAAAGTTGTATATGGTATTTGTCTGATATTCTCGTATTATGTCCATGTTGACTACAATTTTTTACTAGTTTTAGTTCTTCGTCTACAATTACATTAGTGGCTAATTTATGGATAAATTTTAATGATTCTAGTTGAAAGAGTTCAGTTATATTTAATTGCTTAGTTTGTTTAAAAAGTTCTCTAGTTGCAGTTAAATAGGGAAGGTCATACACTAACTTTAATATTTTGTTTTGTTGTCTTTGTAGTCTGTTTATGTCATTTTGATATCCTGCTCCCCATAATAGTTGCGTATAACATATTTTAGTTTTTACATAGGCTTCATACATTAGAATTTTTTTCCGTTTTTGGAATAAAATTTTTGATTTTTAAAAAAAGACTCGATAATGTCGCCACTTTGCTAATTAAATTGTTGATATGAATTGTCCATGTTAGTTGTCTGTCTATTGTTAGTCCTAAGTATTTAACATGTTCAATTTCAGTAAGTCGTTCATTTGTGTACCGTGACGTACGCTTCCCCTTGTTTCTATCGATGTACCTACCTAAAATTTGAAGGGGGGGGGTCCGTAGTATATATCTTTGTAATCGCTAGAGAGAATTTATCTTCAACGATACCGTCAAGGTGAAGGTATGAAATCTTCAACTTCCCATCATATTCAAGGCCCTTGTCTTCGTCTTTCTAGTAGACCGCCTAAAAGTTGGAGGGACAGTTGAATCTCAACCTTCCAAGAGTGGTAGCTTTCTGCCACAACAGATCTACATGAAGAGGAAGAAAAAAAGCATGAACATTGTTATCACTTTTAGTAATAAAAAAATAAAAAGACTAATTTTGTGATTCGGTTGCATGCTTTGGATTATTATAAGCTCTACGTAGATAAAGTAGGAAATGAAGTTCTGAGAATCGGGGTTAACTTGATTCCCATTTTCTGATATGGTTTCTATGACCATTTGAAAGTGATTATACATCTGAAGTATCTATAGGTACTGTTTTAATTTTCATATGAAAACAATAACGTGATTATCAAAAAAATGGATGGACGACGCACACCCATTATTTTTTTGTGGGCTTGTTTTCTGATTTGTCATATATTTTAATGATACCTATTAGAATTTTTGCGTATAATTGAATTCTATTAAAAAATATGTTTCTTTTTGTCTGGTATTTAAAAAACAAGAAAACTTTGGAATTTGTAAAAGAAGAAGCGAATTTAGCAAAAAAAAAACATCTATATATTTTTAACTCCCTTTCATAATGTATTCCGGATTGCTATAGTACAATGACACTCAATTTAATTCATTTTCTAAATTGACAAAAAGTCGGCATATGATTTCTACTCTTTAAATCCACACAAAAGTTTTGATGTAGTGTATTTACGTAGATATAATGATAGAGTACGGTGGTCGGGCTTCCTTTAATTACGACACCTCTGTGAATCTTCGGCCGTCTTTTTTCAAAGTGTAGGTACTTTCAGAACAAGATTAATGGGTTTTTTTGTTACAGAGTTTCTCTTAGATTACAGCATCATTACCACCATAAAAAATAAATAATCTTATTCAATTAATGCATATATATAATATACATTTAATGCGCTAAACATGATTTGTTACCGAAGTATCAGTATTTTGCTTTGGCTATTATTAATAATTACTATACGCGTTTTTCAGGGAATCTTCATGTGACTAAGTTTCGCTCAACAAAGTTTGGCAGTAGGTCCTTGGAAAATATTGGCCATTCCAAATATAATAAACTGCCTGATGAGCTAAGACACGAAAAACTAAAAATCCAGAAGTGTCGCAATCAAAAAATATTTCTTAAATCTTTTTGATAGTGATAATTATTAATATAGTTTATATGAGATGGTGTTTTATGTTTCTTATACAATAATGTTTCCTTTTTATATCGGATGTATAAATTTGTATGATATTATGTATTGTCAAAAAAATGTTTTATCTTATGTACGGTCCCAAATGAGTTTCTTTAATAACTCCTGGGAGTATAATATGTAATTTTTGTATCATATGTTTTATTAATAATAAAAATAAAAATAAATAAAATTATAGTCAGTAATGTTTAAGTAAAAACATATTGTTAGTAAATTTCATATTTGAAGCACTAACTTGTGGTTATTCACCATAGTAAACTAAATAAAACAATTTTGTTTTTAACCACTATTTTTTTTTTCACTAGCCGGTTTCAAAGCAAACAAGCTTCTTCGTCAAGGTTTACGTAGCTAATTGTATGAAATAAATTTCTTAATTTTAACACAATTTTAGAATAACTCATTTATTTTTAAATAAAATAAAACATCGTGTTTATGGTACAGAAATAGTAAACATATTCACGAAGACAATACATACTATGATGACAAATTCTCTATCTTTTTTTGTAAATAAAATAACAAATTAACAATATCAATTATGATATAATCAATAATTATAAAAATAGCACGGACAATCGTGCTGTCTGGGGTAGGCAGAGAGGATGGACTGCCACACACGTCTATCCTTACATACATTCCAAGCGTCTTCTACATGCATCCATCTTGTTGCACATTCCATACGGTTCTATTTGTTTTTGACATTACCAGACTTAAGAATATGGTTTATTTGATCATATCACATCTTTCTTAGTCGTGTTTGTTCTACGTTACCGTTCACTCTCGCCATATATGTCTGTTTTACAATTCTTTCGTCATCCATTCGTTCTACATCACCAAAATATCTCAGTGACCCTTTAATCTTATCAATTATACCTGTATCAGATTTATACTCTCGCTTGATTTCATCATAACAGTAAAATTTATATAATCAGTATACCTCGCTATACACAAACTTAGGCTAGGCTGTGGGGGATTTTTTTTCTCATGATTTTATCCTATTTTTGCTTTTACTGAAAACTACGATAAAAACTATTTGAAAAACTCTCGCATTTTCACGAACAAATAAAATGATGGCTCCTGCAATGGTAACCGAAACGTCTGAACAAATCCAACACACACGGTATCACCCAAAAAAGAAATAAATTGATAACAGTGACCGTGAAAACCTTCATACCTATCTGTTTAATTATTTCAAAGATAGTGCTTTCTATGTTTACTCTTGTATGGGTACTGTATTTTAATGTGTGCTTATTTTTTTATTATTTTTACTGTCATTATTTCATTTAGATTGAAAATAATTTTATTGCTCAATGGATGTAAAATACTTATATTATGTACCTCTTTAAATGAAAAAAAAAATCCCCTTCCTTTTTAAAACTTTTAATTTTAAAAGCGCACCGTTAATTTTATTAAATTTTTATTTGATATAATCCGTATCTAAGCATGTTTTTTATATAAAACTGCTGTGAAATATTGTAGTATTTTTGTGACAATTTCCTTTTTTTTTCACTTATAGTGAAATATTTATATTCTATGAAATATGTGTTTTTGTAAGGTAAACACACTGCGTGCCGTATGAGTTGTCGTCCTCGTGGCGTAATGGTCAGCGCGTTTGCCTACTATGCAAGAGGTCTCGGGTTCGATCCCCGAAATGGTGAAATGAAATACTTTTTTAAAACGGTATGGAATATTTCATAGTCCCTAGACTGGTACCTGAAGCGTAAAACTGATCATCTTACCTTCACGAACAAAAAAATATCGAGATACGCTGCTATTGGTGTGCCAATGCACTGTCCTATGTACCATTAGGTGCGGAAAGGGAATGATGATGATAAGTTGCTAGTAAGTATGAAATTTTTCATTTAGCTTCTAACAAAATATTATCTTTCATGTTACTGGGCAGTTTATTGTACGGAGTTCGGAAAACATTCTCTAAAGACTTTTAATCAAACTTGGCAGAGTGAAAGTTTGGAATATGTTAATTTATTGCGCTTCGATAAATAACACCTTGCAATATAAGCAATCGAATCTGGGACATCTTCCATGTTGGCCCGATGTGTAAATTCTTGCTTTGCAAGTCTTACAAGCGAATTAATATATATATATATATTAAAAGAGATCAAATAAGACTTTTATATATTTCTCATATTTTTATCGTCTTCACATAGTTGTGAATTAAATCATTAAATTCTAAAATATAAGAACACTCAGTCAGGCAATCATACAAGACGACATGGGTTCAGTCATTGGACTATTCAAGCTGTTAATAAATATTAATAAAATATAAAACGTAATCAAGTGCCAAAATAATTGCACACGCAGAGTTATTTCTAAAGCATAAAACTTAAAAAAACCATAGTGCTAATAGTACGATGTATAAAAATTTAAAAAAATAAAATTTGGCTTAGTTTAATAGTCTATTAACAAATAAAAAAACAAAAAAAGACACTAAACTTCCTCTATTTATATAGATATTTATCGTCTTATCCCATAATTCGGGTGTATTTTCAACCACCTTCATCATCATTCCCTTTCCGCACCTAATGGTACATAGGACACTGCATTGGTACACCAATCACAGCATATACACCGTTCCTTCTTTTATTTACTCCTTTATTTATACTTTTTTTTAATCCGTTATAATTTACAGATTCATTACCTTTTTTTTCTTTAGGACTATTTTTTGTGTCTGGAAATGGTAATCCGGTTGTGTGAGAACCGTTAAAAAAAATTACAATAAAAGAGTAAAGTTTCACACGAATGAAAACGAAATATTTTAATGTTTTTCCATTGAAACAAATTTCATTCAAAGAATTAAGATTTTCGTTTGTTTTCACAAACGTATAATTAACCTCAGACACAATACTTAAAAATATTTTTTGCATAATAGCTATCTCATTTAAATTTGTATCAATGGACTTAACAAGTGAAAGCTTTTACACAAAACTCTCTCAGAAAGAAAACAATAAAATGGATTTTTTTTCAGTTTTAACTAGGAAAAATCTCATCACAAAATTTTGAGGTAAGAAAAATATTTCTAGGGTATTTGTTAAATGATATTTATATTTCTGTAACTATAAAGTGTTGGTTCTATGTCGTTAGTAATATTAACAATATCGTCAGTGGAAATCCGAAATACCGAAGTGTAAATTGTTAAAAATCAAAAAAAAAATGCGAAAAAGACAACTACACGTCGGACTGATTTTGTCTTATTTAAATCGGCACAATCGAAATTTTGCTATCCTGTTTTTCGCACTTTAAAAAACTGAACCAATGATAATATTTTTTTTATAGAGTGTATAAAAATATAATATACTGTGTTGGTGTTTTTTCTTTTTAAAAAAACAGTTTTTATGTTTGCATACCATACGTTTGAAAATAGAAAATAAAATAAACAGAACTATATTGGCATGCCAATGGTATATTTATATCGTTTGTAAAAAAGTCATTGCCCTACAACCATAATCCAGGGAAAAAATACGGGAACACGTTTGAGTAAAAAAAAGTAAGACCGAGAATCCTCTTAATATCTAAATCATTGTTGACTATATTAAACAGCAAACTTAGTATTTATGTATTATTAAAACCAAAATATACTTTTTCAAAAAGTTCCCTTCCCTCTCTCAAACAATTTATGCATTTATCTATATATTTAAAGCACTTTGTGGTTGTTCATTATAATTCAAATAAAGATATACACAATTTTTGAAAATATTTTCTTTCCTTCAGACAGGTGGTTAAAAACAAAAAAAATTAATTTTAATTTATTTATATATTATGATTTGGTCGTTAGAGCATTTCAAATTTCTGAATACAACAGATATTGTAGTATTTAAATTATTCAAATTAATCGTAAAATTTAGTACTCAATAATTTTTACTTATTTTTCATGCAAAATAAACTAAATATGCACCGATAATTATTTTTAATGGTGTAAACGATTACGTTACCACTAGTAGAATATTTATTCAAATTACAAATATTTTTTAACAAAACTTCTCCAACTCTTAACCTTAAAAAATATCCAACCTGAAATTGTATAGATATGGAAATCAGAAAGAGCAAACATTAAGCAAAATGGTGAATTTTACACACTTAAACAATGTTTAAAGTGACAATTTAAACTATTCAATGACAGGTCATACTACCTTAATTACTACACTCCCCAAAAATTATTTCACCTCAGTTAAGATATCCATCAAAAAACTTTTTTTTTTGTCTCTCTTTAGATATTTTTAAAGAAGAAATTAAGTGTTGGAGATTCCATTTTGAAAATCAACATTAAGATAGAGGCATGCAAATGTCCTTACCCCTAAACTGTACAGCTTCTACTTGGAAGAGACAGCGGAAAAGGATAATTTAAGCCTCGCGTCTTCTAATAATTCATTTGTAAACTGAGTCAAAAATATGCATGTCAATGTTTTCTATTCCCGATTGACTTTTTATATGCTTTAATATTTTTTTCTAATTTAATTATCTAACTATAAAATTTTTGTATTTTCTAAATCTTATTTTAGACTTACTCATAAAAAAAACCTGAGGGCAAGTTTAATTTTTTTTTAAATATGTTTTTTCAATATATTTATATTTACATCTACACCACAGACGGATTTCATAATGTATTCTAGATTTAGTATAACCACGCACAGGCTATGCCTAGGTGGACTTTTTTGTTTTCATAAATAAATTTATACAACAGTATTTTGAGTAAGCCCGAATGTTTGCAGACAGCCTGAATTTCCTTCCTAGAGAGTTGTTCCGTTCTTAATTTGTTGCAACAGAGAGGGAAAACATTTTTGAGTAGGGAATATGGAGGTCTAGGCATTTACAGGGCTTATAACCTGTCTTTGGCTGGTTTAAGTCGCTACTTTACACACTGTAACATTCACCTTTTTGTCCATGTTTAAACATCCAAAGTTTCTCAATTCTTCCATCTGTTGACTTTTGTGAACTAAAATCAACAGATGGAAGAATTGATTAAATTAACAGCAAACATAGGCGAAATGATGAATGTTACACAGTGTGTAATGTGGTCACTTAAACCAGCCAAAGACAGGTCATAAGCCCTCTAAATGCCTAGACTTTCATGTTCCTTTCTCAAAAATATTTTCCCTCTCTGTTGCAACAAATTTAGAAAAAAGTGATATATTATGTAATAAAAATGTAAAAAAAATAGTTTCTTTAGATGAAATCCAAAGGAGTAAATTTCACTACAGTTCTACAATAATTTGAACATACTCAACATATTTTCATTAATGTTTGATCTACGTGTAATGTCACTTGATTTTTATTTTCACAACTTTCCAGGTATAATCCCCATTCCACGCTCGCCGGATATCCGGTATCGGCTAACGGGACTTTCGGTATAATATTGGATCTGGTTAGAGCGTTGTCATATAGGTAGGTATAATTCCATAACCAGTTTCTATAAATTGAGTGATTGGTAAAGAGTGCTTGCTGATTGATTATCACTTTTGCAAAATAAAATTTTTATACAAATATGAAAATAATTCGGTATATGAAGATTATTAAAAGACAATTAATTACTCTTACACATTAGTGTGTTTATTAAAACCATGTATTGATACATTAATGGGACTGTGTTTCTTAGATATTTATAACTTCAAGTCCATGAGATGAAGGGAAAATTGTCGTCCTTAATTAATGGTGGTCGGTATATGATGAATACATATATCTAGAACACAAAGTCAAACTTGGTTAAGGTAACCAGATAGCAGAGTTACCAAATAGAATAGGGCTAGGTTGCTTTCGGCAAACTAAAATATATTTTTGAAAATAAAGAAGTCCCTATATACTTAAAAAGACAAGTATATGAAATGTGCATATTGCCGGTGACAACAAACGGACTATTAACCATGTCTGTAACACAAAAAAGTAGCCAGAAACTAAAATGCACGTAACGATCCATGGAAAGACAGATGCTTGGTGTATGTCTAAGAGACAGAGTAAGAAATGAAAAAATAAGGCGCCGAACCGGAGACTTGGATATCATGGATCGTGCAGTGAAATTGAAATGGCAGTAGGCAGGACTCTTGGAGAGACAAAATGATGGCAGGTGGACACCCAGAATAATAAAGTGAAGACTATGGGCAAACAAAAGAAGTGTTGGAAGGCCACAGAACAGATGGGTCGACGACATTGCCTCTATTGCCAGTAAAATGTGGATGATGAAAGCGGGTGATATGAAGGAATGGAGACGTTTGGAAGAGGCCTTTATCTAGCTGTGGAGAGAACAAGGCTGAAGAAGAAGAAGGTATATTAAGCCCGAAACCGCCTACATGCCAAACACGCTTACAATAACATTTTCACAAGAGCACAATGAAAATACGCGATTCATATTTTTTATTAAAAAAATAATTTGAGCTCTGTTGATTAATAAAAGTTCTTAAGAATAACTTGGGCCCCGATTACAATGGAACGTTAAGAGAACTATTTTCAATAATATTTTTGTTAAAATCTAATTTATTGTACGAAAATGTGTAAAAAAAATGTAAATATCCTCGTCGGAAAACTGAAATTATTTAATATGTTTAAGTAAATTTATGAATATTCCATTTTTCTAACAGGAAATTTGTTTTTACATTATAATCAATTAAAAATAACTTTGTTACTTTCCAAATAACATTACATTATTAAAATCACTTCGTTTTTATATAAGTATACGCCATATAAGTTTCCTTATCAAGGTGTAATTTAGTAAGGAAGCTTGTATAACTACGAAAACTTTTGGTTTTTAAATAAATATTACGTTGTTAAAAGCAAAATGTTTTTTTTTGTTTTTATTAAAAAATAAATAGTCATAGAATGAGTGCTTCAAACATAAAAAAAAGTTTTAAAAATAGAGTACATCTGAGGATAGGAAGATTTAGAAAGCGATCTCAATTTGGTATTAATTTGGTATTATTTGAATTTGGTATAATTTGAATTTGGTATTATTTGAACTCGTGTGAAAAAACAACATAAAATTTTAATTAGTATGAATGTATTATTGTTTTTTCTTTATAAATCCTATCGTTTTATTTTTCTTTTCATTTACTCGTATTTAAAATTATATCAACTCTAATTAATAAACAACTAAAACAGTGTAAGTCACTCTCCAAGCACAAGAGTTAGTCTCTTTTTTTAGAGAGTTACAGTGATAACATTTACTAGATGTGTAAAAGTAGATATGTTTAGAATTTTACAAAAACATGTACTTTTTATGAAATTTATGAATAATTTTTTTTTTTTTTTAATTTCCACCAAAACAGTCCAAAAGGCTTGGTTACAGAAGAAAACTATAGCACAGATTACTTGAAGATCATATTTCAATCATTGTGATCTGATCAATAAATTCTGAACCTCGGTGTAAAATGCAATCGTCTTAATCAATACATCACGGACACTACCGTTTTTTTTCACTACCGCTTATCTGATACCATTTTTATAAATTTTATATAAGATAAGCCATTTTCTTTAATCCGTGCACGAACATGAAGGTAACCGTATAAATTTGTTGATAAACTACTAAAATTATCGTCATTGTAATTTTTTGCTTACTGTGTTACATTGCGTGACATTTTCTGCTTATTGAAAATTAAACCGTAAAAATGACCCTTTTTAACTATTTTTTTTACGGAAATAAAAAAAGGAAAGTTTAAATACGGCATTTATTTATTAGTTAATAGAAAACTCTGATTCTATTAGATACCAATTACTGAACAAAAAATAAATAATACATTTCATTACCACGGAATGCCTAAATTCGTGTGTGTAATATTATAACAATCAGAAATAAAGATCAACCTTCACTTTCACGCGAAGGTCCATCCGAAAATTGAATGATGGATTACGTGAAGTAAGTGGTTTTATCCACTTATCTGATATTAACTATTCAATAGGTCTTTGTATCTCGAAAACCCTTCAGAAGTACTTCCTTTGTTGTTTGGAAAGATATCGAAATGCCCTTTAGAGTGTAATTTGATTTACGTATTACCTATACATCCGTAGAGAATCATCCATAGAACGGCTGCTCCTTCATTAATTTATTCAGAAAGATGTTCGTAATAGGCATAAAATAATACACTAATACTTTAAGCTATTTTAAGATAGGAGTCCTCAAAGAGTAACCTCCAGAATCCCTTGAAAAATATTTGGAAAAAATTCGAATACTTAAATCTTTTCTTTCTACGATAATCGTTATTTGCATTTGTAAATTAAAGAAAAGTCGGGTAATTATCCGATATTTTAATTTTAAATAATTATGAATCTGTTGGAGAGTGCACATTTAGACTCTTTTGAAATAACCCGTGCTGTGTCCTTGAATATCTAATCGTTATGCTAAACAATATTCTAGTTATTCAGCAAAAAAGTCATATTATTTATGTGGTATTTATTTATTTATTTCTGTTATTAAATTATTATTTACGCTTATTTGTTGATAAATTTGTATAAACCACTTTAATTTTTTTAATTACACTTCGACCGGTTTCGGGGTTACTACCTCATCGTCAGGAATTTAACTAACTTATAATTACACGCGTTGCTATTTATATAATAAAATATTGTATGAAAGAGACAAAAAATTGAAAGAAAAGGAGAGAAAGAAGATAAAATAAATCATAACGGGAATAGTTTTAAAAGAGGACTTGGAGTTAAATTTAATTGATTATTTATTATTTGAAGTTTTTGATTAATGGCTTTACTAATTTCTAAGCGTTCTAAATTATATAGTTCTAAAATAGCAACGCGGGTAATTATAATTTAGTTAAATTCCTGACGATGAGGTAGTAACCTCGAAACCGGTCGAAGTGTAATTAAAAAAATTAAAGTGGTTTGTACAAATTTATAAACAAATAAGTGTGAAATGTCATACCACAAAGTGAAAAATGTTTTTGCTAACAATAATAAATTATTATTTGTTTAAACCATTTCCCAACAGATTCGAAAAATTACAATTTTTTGCGCCAAAACTCAAATTATTGAATTCAGTTGATTATCAACAAAATTTTCAGATTTTTCAAATATTTCTAGAAAAAGACTGGATTTCACCCCAAGAGAGTTATTATTATTAAACATTACAAAACAGATGGAGAAAATTTTAAAGAAAAGAATATAAAGATCTATGCCTTCCTACTATGTTGGTGAAATAGTTTTGACTACGAAATATTCATAGAATTTAAATTCTCTATCCTTACATCTGTCTTGTATAAATACACTGAACTCCTTAATAAAGATACCAGTCTCGAAGATGTCGCGAAAACGATGATATTGGTCACCGGATATTCCAAATTTGTGGATTAAAGTATCACTCGTCTTTTTTTTCTATAATAAATTACAATGAACTTCCATCAACAATTTTCACTTACAAACTTAAATGTTTTAATATAAGATAAGACTTTGAGAACAGACTGCCTTCTTAACTTTGAGAGTAGATGCTTTAGTTCTACCGGATACCAACACGTTACCGAATGCATCCCGTATAAGCGTGGAAGTGGCTATTTGTGTGTACCCATTATACACGTAATGAAATAATTGACTCATATGGAAGAAGTGATATATAAGTTAGTCAATGCATTCATACTGCGCAGATGACGCTAAAATGCTGTTTTCAAAGGCATTAGAAAGCTCTGTAAGCGTGAAAGTGATACCACCAGACCTTCTGCTATTTTTCTGTCCATACAAATTGAATTAAGGGGAGATATAAACATGATTTAGGGCCGCGGCTAGTTGCATCGATAAAATTAAAATTAGAAAATTAACAGAGCTTTTCATAGCAACTTGCAGCTGCTTTATGGGTCCTGCGAAAATAATTATTAAACTTTGAAGTAAAGTACAAAAATATGTGCACTTTGTGTGGCTTGTTATTAAAACAAAATTAATATCTAACTGTATAGATGCCCATGATATTCTTGCTCAGATTAACCTTAATTTACCTCACCACAATTTGCGTACTAATGCTGTCTTTGCTGTGGGAAATTATAAAACCAACATCGGATTCTTTTCCCCTCTGCCAATGATCCTCAGAAGAGTGAACAAAATCTCATTAAACGGTACTGCCGATGTGTTCCTTCAGCAAAGGCAAGCCGTTGTTGTCCGCAAAGATTATGCAATAATTATACCTTTTGTAAATTATAATAGATTTTAATATTGTTTAAATTAGGTGTTATTGTATAAAAACTCGTTAATGGCAATCTGTTAGGGCTTCCATAAGCCTGTTGATTGGGTGAAAAAAAAAAACAATATCTACTAGTCAACCAAAAAAAAACTAGTTACATCAATTGGTAAAACAAAAACAACTTTTTTTTAACAAACAAAAAAAAACAACCTTACGGTTTTCAATTGAAGATTATCAGGTAAGTTTGTTGTTTTTTTAAATATTATTTAGTTATTTATCGAATTTCTTTGTAGTCATTGTTTTAATATTGTGCATTTTTATTTCATTGTTCATGAGTTGGGATTGGCCTATTATTGTTTTGGCTCTTTATGTGGTAGTGTTGTGATCTTCTCGTGTTGTGATAGTGTATGTCATTTATTTTTTTCAGCAAGATGTCATCGTCTTTGATGTGTCCTTGCGTTATTTTGTGGATTAGTTCTAGTGTTTCTAGTTTTCTTTGACTATTTATGTCCAGGCGTTTTCTGTTTTTATAGAGTTCTATAGTCGGTCAGATTATGGGTTTTTTAAATATTTGGTTTTGTTGCCTTTGCAGTCTTAAAATATAACTATTTACTCTCAATTTTTTTTCCTTGATCCAATGATGTTCAAAAGATTTATTTTTTCAAACATTCTGTTTTTCTGCTTAAAAAAGCTAAGGCTACAATATTACAAGGAACTCCGGGCAATATTTTTTGTTCGGCAACTAAGCATTTTTCTTTGTATGTAGGCATGATTATCGAAACTTATGTCATCAGTTGCAGGGTGTAACATGCAAGTTATATTATGCTAAAAGCGAAGCGTCTTATTAGAGACGTGTATCGTGACATTGTAAAAAAAATAACTAAAAACCATTGAATTTCAACCTCTCTCACCCGTCACTGCATACTTCCCTCCACAAACACAAAATACTAATTGAAATAATGACTTGATTCTAAATCTATGTATGCAGACACTGTTAAATTAATAAAATAGGATTAACTAGGATAAACTAGGATATTGAAAGAAGGGTTAGTGCCGGTAACAGAGTTAATGGTGCCTTAAAGTCTGTCGTAGCAAATAAGTGTCTATCGCAAGAGGCTAAATTAGCAGTTCATAATGGAGTTCTGGTACCAACCCTAATGTATGGAAGCGAAGCATGGAGTTGGAAAAAAAGGGACGAAAGTAGACTGAATGCTGTTGAAATGCGATCCCTCAGGCGAATGTGCGGAAAAAAAATGTATGATAGGTGCCCTAATGTCGAAATTAGAGCAGAATGCAAGGCTGAGTTAAGCATTATCGACAAAATTAAGAAAGGTCTTTTGCGATGGTTCGGTCATGTGGAGCGAATGAATGATGAAAGAACGGCTAAAAAGATTTATGATGCGAATGTGTCTGGTTGTAGAAGTCGAGGAAGGCCGAGAAAGACATGGCATGATCAAGTACAACAAATTCTTGAAAGTGGTCATGTGAAAAGTCGGAATAATCGACGTGCGTGCATGAGAAGATGTATGAATGTGAAGGAAGCAAAGGAAGTGTGCCAGGACAGAGTGGTGTGGCGTTCTATCCTCTCTGCCTACCCCTCTGGGGAAATGGCGTGATGGTTAGTTAGTTAGTTAGGATTATATCAATTTATAAATCCAAAATTGTACACTGAAAATAGCTTTCGTTTTGGAGAACTTAAAAGCCACATCAACCACATTACTTCTAAAATTATGAAAACTTCGTGTTTCATTCTTTGAACCATAAAATATTTTTAATTAGTTAAAATAATAAAACTCTTGTTTATATTCTTGGTTAGAAGCTTATTAAAGTACAACTACTCTTCTATATGGTCCCCTTTTCACAAAATTCACATGAATAATGTTGAAAGAGCCCGACGAAAATTTTTAAGATTCATTAATTTTAACTGCATATTCACATAGAGCAAATTTACCACATGTCTTTGTTAAATTTTTTGGATATCAGAGGATTGCAGGACAATAACTGACCTAATATTTTTTATATAAATTCATTTATTCTAAATTCGATTGTTGCAAACTCTTGTATTTAATAAATATTAATATACCAACATGTAGAACTATACAAAATACTCTATATTATAGTCAACCTTCTCAAACCAACAATCTTTTCCACTCACCTATACCGAGAATACATAGACTAGGAAATGAATGTACCTCTCATATCGACATTTTTAACTCGAGTCTGTTAATTCAAATCATCTCTTCATAAATATTTTATGATGTTCTATAGTAACGATTAACGAATTATTCGCAAAAGCTCCTTTGGCTAACGATCTGGTGATAACTAATTTCATATTCATATACACCGACTTTTATATATCTTTTGTATGCTGACATGCATACATGTTTATATATTTTTCTTGTTATTTTTCTTCTTTTTTTTATACCCATGTTTTGATATTGTTTTTAAATTTTTGAGTATCTTACTTACATGATATATAATATAAATAAAAAAAAAATATAAATAAAACATATAAATATCCAGTGAATAATTAGTAAACTCGAAAATTTTTTATTAAAAATAAATTAATAAAAATATTTTATTTAATTTACTTCCATACAATTTCGAATTTTCTATTCTTACCTCTGTTTTGTATAAATACACTGAACTCCTTAATGAAGATACAGTCTTGAAGATGTCGCAAAAGCGATGAAACCGATCACTGGATATTCCAAATTTGTGGATTAAAGCATCACTCGTCTTTTATTTCTATAATTAATTACAATGAACTTTCACTTACAAACATAGATTAACAAATTACAACAGGGATGGAGAATACCTTAAATAAGGGAATATGGAAGTCTAGGAATTTACAGAGCTTATGACTTTCACTTTCACCACTTTCACCATTTTGCCAATGTTTGAACATCCATATTTCTTTAACTCTTCCATTTGTTGATTTCAGTGACGTTAAAGAGCTGAAACCTATATTGTTGTGAAAATATTCATTTGACTGAATTATTTCACATACTAGGCAACGCTTGAAAACAATTTTCCAATTTATAAACTTCTTCTTAGACCAGTTGGTTTCTTTTGTCTACAAACATTTGGACAAACTCAAATATTGTAACAAACTTAGATGTTTTATTATAGGATAATCTCATATAAAATATAAATTTTAAATTTAAATTTAATAACAGTTTGAGGCAGTACTCTTTCCATGGAAAGAAGACGGTAAAACATCCATGGAATCGATCTCACAAATAGTTTCCTACAGTTATTTGAATGCTCGTATAAAAAATGGATCAAGTCAAGATCAAGAATAGATCCAAGTCAGATCAAGTCTCACATAAATATCACTTCACAGTACACATTTTTTTGTATTTTCCTATGAAACATAACCGCATTTTCTACACTCGTGCTGTCGGAAATCTCTTCCTGGATTCCTGTTTGTTTCTCCATTCTAGGGAAGAAATAACCCGCAATCATCGGCAATCATCTGACATCGTAATGTGCCATATCCACATGATGCTTCGGTAATATGCGATCATCGACAACAATAAACAGCTATAGAGGATCGTTCTGTGGGATCAATGGAAATTGTGTGGAGCCAATTTGTCGGCTTTCCTATGTGTGCCATTGTTTAGAAATTATCCCTAGGACATAAACGGTAATTTGAAATGCAAGACGTATTGTGTGAAATCGGATTTAATTATTATTTTTAAATCCTATGGGAGTTGCTTTTTGCATTGCTTATTTACTAAACACTTTATATAAATTAAGGGCGGGCATATTTCCTTAAGACAATTTCTTCCTACCTATCCAAACTCGCCTCGTGGCGTAATGTCAGCGCGTTTGACTACCATGCGAGAGATCTCGGGTTCGATTTCCAACATGGTTGATATGAAATATTTATTTAAAAGGGTGTTTTCACACCAGAATATTTCTAAGTCCCTAAACTGGTACCTGAACCGTAAGATTGATCATCTTACCTTCATGTAACAAAAATGATCAAAATTCGCTGTGATTGGTGTACTAATGCAGTGCCCTATGCACCATTAGGTGTGAAAAAGGAATGATGATGATGATAATGATCCAAGATGTTCAGTTTGAGAATATAAATAGTAGGTATGTGAACATATTCTACGTATATTAATACATAACATTATGATTTTGTAATAAAATTTATAAGTATATTGTGGGGAATTATTTATACAGAAACAAAAATTTACCAAAAATCCACACTCTACTATGTTGAGAGGAGAGAGAATATGTTGCTTTTTATGTATTGAGCTTATATTTACTGCAACACGTATGTTTTTTTTAAAATTCATTTTATTTTTTTATTATGTACACGATTTGTTTTTTTAAAGTGTGTTTTTTTATGAGGTGGACCTTTTGCAACTTATTTTTACTTTGGGGTGTTTGCCTGAGAGTAACCATTGGTGGAAAACACTCGTTCAGTTTTTTGGTTCTATTTTACACACATCACTGTACTTTTTATCCGTCTAGACACAGATATGGTCTAAAAACTATCAAATTAATTATGTGACTTCTTACCTAGGTATAACTAGAAAATCGAACTGGAATGGAAGCTGAGGAATGTGTCTTATGCCTCAGTGTATATTTATATAATTAATTAGTTTCATCTCACTATAACAATGTTTCCATCAAAATTAAAATTCTATTTTCATTGAGGTGAGAGATGCACTTGTATACAAAATAATCTATTTGACTCTCTGGAACGGGTATGGGTTAGTAGAGCCATCAAACAAAAAAGGGAAATGTAGAAAAAAAGGTGTGTAAAACATTATTTTGTTTTGGCTTTGTAGTTGGATTATTGAAATAAAATAAAAAAGTCATGCTGTAATAACCCAATTATGTAAAATACTTTATATGTAATAAAAATGTGAAACTTAAAAAAACATTTAAAAATTAAAACTTCACAAAAGTCAACAGACGGAAAAGTTAAGGAAATGTGGATGTCCAGACATAGACAAAATGGTGAATGTTACACGTTATGTGAAGTAGCCACGTCAATGTAATATAAAGAATATTTTATTTTCTCTTTATTATGTTACACAAAAACTTTATAACTGTCTATTATAGGAGCAAAAATTCATTAACATTTTCTTATATACCCACGAACAGGCTATGCCTTTGTTTGTTTACTATTTTTACTATTAATATGAATTTTATTGCTGTGTAATTATCCTTTATTTTTGTAATACTCAGTTTTAACTCTTATGAATATTGTAAAAAAAACTTTTTTTAAATTTTTTATTATTGAAACCGTAAAACCGTACGTTCTATGTTTAAACATAAAATATCAAATAATAAAATCGGGTGTTTGTTTTCTAATTGCTGGTAATCTTCTTTATGACGCCTATTTTTTCCGCTAGGCTGCAATTCGTAATCCCTCCTAAAACAGCATTCAAATTTTGACAGTTCGACTCTCGTTAGAGCACCTGATTCCTTGCGTTATTATTTGCATTATTTAAGGTCAAATGCCAACGGGCCAGTGACCTATTATGTTTAAATTTATGTTTGTTTTATGTATTTTTTCATTAAAATGGATTTCAGCGTGTATTTGCAACTGAGGAGGTTAAATGCAAAACCACCACTGTCCATAATCACTGTTTTTGGGAAAGCCAACGAAACCGTAGCCAAATGATTTTTTTTTTAAGTTCAATGTGCACATTTAACTAATAATGAATAATATTTTCGCTACCTGTCATACCACGCACAAGTTGCACATTAAACTTAAAAGCAATAGTCTTTTTGCTGCTGATTTTGTTGGTCTTCCTAAAAACAATGACTGGAGAGTGGCGGTTGTGCATTTGACCCCCTCTACTGGTAATTATCTTCCATGGTAATAACAAAAGGCCATTTGAAACCTGATGCATGTTCACACTAACATAGCAATATAAAGAAAAATAAAACATAGATTAAAAAAAAAAATCTCTTGTCTCTATTTTTTTTCTGGTTTCAGTGGGTTTAACCAGTCAATGACAAATCATATTCCCTGTAAATGCCTAGACTTCCATATAACTTCTGTTGCAATAAATTTCAATATAATAAATAAATTTGAATTAAGTTATTTATTGATAGGTCTTGATGGAATTCCATTTTAATGATGTAAAACAATGTGGTGTAAAACAATAAATGTTTTTCAAAGAATAGAATCCTCTCTTACAGTACACCGCCAACACATGTTTCAATATACGAAACAGCGTTGAGAGGATCATTACCACGCTTCTTCTACAGGTAAAATCACTAAAATGTTTTTCCCAACGCTGGCTGATGCAGCAAACTTCTGTCGTCATCACCAAAGTACTTTCGGAACGATCCAAATTTTTACCGGACACGGAGCTATGAGAAGTTACCTACTCGTGTATTGGTTTAAATTAAGGAATGATAACTATAGTCCATGCGATGATATTTCTTCATAGAGTATTGAACATCTATTATTTCAGTGCCCTTTTTCCGTTTACAACGCCATAGTCATGAAGCAGAATGCAGGAAAGATGGAATATCCTTAACAGATATCCACAATGTAGTTAAAAGTAGTTATCACGCGCCATTGTTCTTGAACTTTGCAACAATGGTGATTGGACTCATAAAGGTAATAAACCAAAATCAGTGATCAAACATCCCATTTCCAAGACAAACAAAAACGATTTTTTCCGAGTACCTTAGCTTTGTACATAACACGTAAGGCTAGTAAATACAGGGGTCCAAATATATATTTAAAAAATATTTAAAAAACGCATGTTTCAATAATTTGTCCCACTCTGTTCCATTGAAATATTGCGTATTGTATCTCTTACAAATTTTTTAAAAATGTACCTACACTTAAGATAATTTTTGGTTTTATATAAAGTATCCTTAAACTGTATAATATTCACCAGTCTGAAGATGCCCATTAGAGGGTGAAAGCGCTAATTGGTCAAACAAATAAGTGGAATTGTAGCAAGTCTTTTTTAATTAATGTGTAAATATGATTTTATAACTTATATATGTAAATATAAGTTATTACATCATAATAAATCAAGTTATATTTCACAATCAGCCCGTTAAAGTTGAATCGTTTTTTAATTTTACAATACAAAATGACGTTTTGAAAAAAAACGACTAATATTACAATTTGTATCGCAATAGGTCCCTGGAATGATGTAAGGTACTCCTATGCATATCTTCCCACTAATACGACCACAGATAGAAATGACTGGAGTCGCACGAACGATCATACTGGGAAGCAAAGTATCGAGAAATAAATTGGAATGCTGACATAAGAACGTGGATGAATGAGGAAATAATCAAAAGATAGAAATGCATGAATACCTTATGGATTGTTTCTGTAACAAGTATCATTTCAAAGGGGAAACACTTGGTTGGCTGTATTATGCAGAGGTAGTGGCAAACATTATGACTTTCTGAGAGACAATGCCAGAAGTGTCTCTGAAAATACATTTATAATTTTTTTATTTAATCCATCACGTAAACACAGACTATGAATCTGAAAGAATAACTTATTAATGCATCTTATAATAAGTAATAATTGGTCGACGGAAAAAATATGTTTTTAATTTTTTTACATCAAGACGTATATATATATTTATTTATTTACACTGGTTATCTTTTCGGACTTCTTAATTTCTAAATAACTGTAATTATTTATATTTTTTATTTTAACTTTTACTTATAATGTTATAATTTTATTCTACGTACATGTACGAGTATCTATATTATTGCATCTGTAACTGATATGTAAATGACACTGAGTGCCGTTTATTTCAATAAAATAAAATAAAATATCAACACTGGAAATGAAAAACTTGAGTAAGAAACTCCTCGATGGTTTTTCAAATATTTAAGTTGGTTTTATTTCAAATTTTTTTTTCTAATATTTTAAATGTTTTTTCATTGCATGTTCTTTTTTTATTTAATTTTTAATTTTGTTTATTAAGAAAAACAACAGCACAACATATACACAACATTATAAAAAAAAACATAAAATAAAGCCAAATCAGTTTTCCACATAAATACAATTATAAAAATCCAGTCCAGTTAAATATAATTCATAGAAGTGCATGTGTGCGAGTTTTTTTTGTGTGAGGATGCGTGTGTAAAAAAGTGGAGTGTGGTTTTGGTAGGTATGTGAATATGTGTGTGATTGTATATGAGTGTGAGGGTAGGTTTAGGGACAGGGTAAGTGTGTATTTGATATGAGTGAATAGAAACAATTTCAATTTGTAATGTAAAAATATTTTTATTTTTTTTATAACGAAACATAATTTTTTTCAAATAATAGTTTTTTAATTTTGGTTTTAAAAGTGAGTTTACTGCAGTTAAATATGTCTATGTTATTGAAAAATAAATTATAATTACGCGTCAAGCGATTCAGAGGAGAGTTCTGTGCATAGTTGGTGCGAACTGTGGGTACATGGAAAAGAGATAGATTCGTGTGACGGGTGCGGTAGCCAGGTACGTTAAGGGCCAACTCAGAAACCAGAACAGGACTATTAAGACGTCCATTAAGAATGTCATGTAAAATCCCCATATCTAATAACAATTATATTTAACAATTATATTTAACACGCCATGTATTTTAAAATTATGTTTTTGTTCCATGTAGTATAGTAGTATATGGAGATATTGATTGTTAAAGTTTTATACATGTATTCGTCCCAACTCAACACAGGGCCTTGGTTCCATGGAGTTGGGACTTGTGTCTCAATGAATGTTGAATTAAATTATTGAGGATAAAATAAATAAATAAAAGAAGAACCAAAATTTTTTTTTTATTAATAAAACAATCTCATACAGACATATTATTTTGACGTAATTCTTACATAGTTTAATTTTAACATACCAAATCCTTTACTGATTAAAAAAAAATTGGCTCTTCTGTAAAGTTACTGCATGTTGCTTGGAAATGTTTCCTTTTAAGCATATTTTTTTTTTTTGAGGGCCTTATTTTCTGTTCCCTTTTCGGGTCTAAAGAGGGTATCTAAGGTCTCTCAGATGGCTTTTTTTATAACTTTTTTTGTTAATTCGTATGTTGGAATCCAGCATCTCTCTTAGAAATAAAAAACAAGTTGTGTTTTATGTTCCATGGCGATGTGTTCTGGCCGCCATTTTGGTTTGGTTGTCATTTGTCGACTCATATTTGACAGTTATGGAGAATTAGTTGAAAACATTCATTATGGAGCATCTAACGCCGCAACAACGCGTTGGAATAACATTAAAAAAATATGCAAAGGAATAAGGATATTTGAAAAGTTTTTTGAACCCGAATGATATCAATTGGGTCTGCAGCATGTGTAGTTCCAACGGGATCACACCACGTCACAAACAGCTCATGCAATGGTGCAAATTGTCGCAGAAACTTTTCTCGGCTAAAAAGTAAGCTAATATGTAAGATATAAATTAAGACTCATTCTTTCTGGCTGCGATACATTCCCACTTGCTATTTAATTATGCTCACGCTTACACACACATGAACACTTACTCTCAAACAAATACCCAACAAAAACACCTCTACACATTCTCTCATACAAATACACACAAACACACCCTTTTGTTGTACCACAATTAAATACGTATGATTTTTATTTGGAAACTTTGCTGTCTGTCTTTAAACCGTATATTTTTATGTTATTTTATCATTGTTGACTGTTTGTTTCTGTAAAATAAATAAATATAGACTGGCCCTCACATTTTGATTTGCCCATCCCTGATTTTTTCTTTAAGGAATCTTAGTGAGAAAGGTGCACAACAGCAAACAACGACCATTCTGATGTTTAAGAACAACATCCAAAAAAAAAAAACAGTAAATTTTAAATTGTGAAATTGTACCTCATCAAAAGGTATTTAAAAAACATTGGCTTGGAACACAAAAAAAACAAAAACAGAACACACCAGTACCTGTCATAAAGCAAAACAAAACGCCCTAACCATTTTGCTTCCTTAATATAAGGAGGAATTTCACATACACGGAGGCCATTTTAGCAGTCCGCATAATTAAATTATCGCGAGCTCTTAGTGACGTGACAATGGTTGTTACTGATACATCATTTACACTGACGCATGTCGTACAAAATCCGTGATGCATGGTCAGCAAACTTCTCATGTGCAAATATTGTTCTTTGGAATTAAGGACAAATTTAGAAACCCGGTTTTCGCAGAGGTGTCTGTTATTTGGCGGCTGTCTTAACTCAGTTATTCTATTTTTACTATTTGCTCGATTAATTATCATGGGGCTATACAGGCATTGACAAAAAAGGTCATTATACCTAAATGATAAGCAGTATATATTTATCTATACCATGTTCCTTTTAAATCATAGACCCATATAGTATTGTCGACCATTGTGGGGCTCAAAGGAGTGATAATTCTAGGTGCCCGAGATCCTAATCAACCGAGGCCCGTAAGGCCGATAAAGCGAAGTCCGGAGGGTTAATTACACGAGGCTTGAAGGTCCGCATTCTTTAGCATGTTTTCTGCTAGTTGCTAATTATAATTAGATTGTCAATAACCTCAAACGTAAAACTGTATTTTTTTAAAATAAAATTATAAATGCGCAGGGACCAACACAATAAAGTTTATATCTGTAATAGGTGCCTACATTAATTAATTTTTTTTACCCTTGTGGTTTTATTGTGAACAACGCATTTTTAAAAAAAGAATTATTAGTAAAAAGAAACATTTGCGTTCTTATGATTTACCCAAATATTGAATTTTGAGGGCCACTTTCAACAAGTTGTAAATAACTCACCATTAGAAAATGGGAATCAAGTTGGTGTAAAGTGGGATTTTATCTACAGTCCTTTGAGACACTAGACACGGATCACAACCCGATTCAAGAGGTCTCGGGTTCGATTCCTGACATGGTTGATTTGAAATATTGATTTAAAAATGCGTTTTTCAGTTTAAACACGCCACTGCGCAGTTGGGTAGACGGCCAACTGTGAAACTGGCGTCGCGGGTTCGATTCAAGCCAGTTGCAAGAAAGAAATCAAATTTTTAAAATCTAAGTTGGTCGGGGTATTGTGCAGTATTATTCACAAATATTTACTACCTCCCCTCTTTTCACATGCTGACAAGCCTATAAAATAGAAGCTTAACAGATGATTTCGTTCAAAAACGGCAAAAAAACTTTTCGTGCTTAATTTTAAATTTAGACAAAAACAGAAAAAAAATATGTTGACACCCTATATTACATTAATACCCAATCTCAAAAGGTTTTTTTAGTTCTAAAACGATATACTATTTGAAAAGTACAATACGATAACATTTAAAATTATTTTTTAGTGTCTACTTGACTTTTAAATACGTATGCATGTATGTTAAATCTCAGTCATAAATTATATATCTTAGTTCAAAGAATACTGTAGCAAATAATGTTGCGAGAACCCGTAATTATTGTTTCTCGAAGGCTTCATGAGATTTCGCTTTCATTTTGGATTGTGTCCAAATTAACTGATATTTGTAGAGTTTACGTGTTTGGCATGACTATTTTCAGAGAAATTTTGTATAGAAAGTAAATTTAGCATTTCACGAAAGTAAAAAAGAACATTAATAACATATTTTGGATTCGCCGAATGGAGTGTGATCAGCTCTAAAATAATGTCTCGCGGGGAATTTGATGCTCGCGAATTTCGCTTTCAAAAGTTTTGAGAGTGAAAATTGTTAAAAATTATATATTCTAGCACATATTGTGTTTCCGTGTGGATAACGATAAAGTTCTGTGTGTGAAATAAAACCAGATCCCTGGAGGTGTATATTTGACTCGATTTGACTCTATAGTAAAAATGCTAAAAAGGTAAGTCGAGCGGAGAGAAATCCCCCTGCGCTTGGCCATCGGCTTTGACGGATGTAAAATATAACTTAAATTGGCGGTTCATTGCAATATTTTATTATCTAATATCCGACTTAAGCATTTCATACAATTTTCCGAATTCCCGGTGGAAGAGACAATGAAAGTAGTATAGTTAAATAAATGAAAATCGCGTTTTATGAGATTGACATTTTGAAAGTTACTCGTTCATTGAAAATAAAACCGATAGGAAGACCAGCGGTTTTAAAAAACAGCTTTTTGATATATGAAAAAAGTGCTTTAACTGAAATATTTCATTGTTTCGGGACCGGGACCGAAAGCGTGACCTGAGCCCTCGCCTTTCATGTAATGAAAATATTAAGAACGTTGCATTTGGAGAACCAATGCAATGCCCTATGCACCACTGAGTGTGGATAGAGGATGATGATGATGATGACACATATAGTAAAGGGGTGTTATAAGTCAATTTTTTTCAAACATTTAATATTGTGCAAATCTGGATTACGTAATTGGGATCATAAGGAATTTGTCAGTGGTTTCAACTTGAAAAGACCCTTTAAAGAAAAGTTATTGAATTTCAAGTTTCAAAACGCCTTCCTAAAATTAAATTGCCTAACTTATACGAGAAAAACTACTATTATTGTACTCTCCTGAATAGTCCATTGAAGTCTCGAAATCCATCAAACTTTCTCCTTTTTTGTCTGTTATTTTTTTTACTATTCAGAGCACTAATTGGGAGCCTCTACCAGCAAAATACTCACCACTACAAGAAGCAAGTTCCCAGAATGCATTAACACTTGTAGTTTCACTCGATACACAAACAGACAATAAAATAATTGTACTTGTGAAGAAGATGGAGCCATTCGAAGTTATTCATTTGTGGGAGTTGCAAAACATTCACTTTTGTAAATACTGCGTGGGTTTGTTGAAAAACTACCTTTCCAAACACGGAATATGATTTCAGATCGAATATATAATTGCTCTTTATCTGAGTCTAATTACGCTTTGAATGTACACGCGAAAACACGTGAGATAGATTAGATTAAGATAATTTAAAAATTGGTTTTTAAATGTCGTGATTTATGGCCCCATTATTGAAAATAAAAAAAAAGTGCAATTTAAAAAAAAAAATCTCTCAAGAATTTATTATTAAGTCTTCTTTGCAGTCTCAATTCTTGCGATTGGTTTGCAGCAAAGTCCTGCATCTCGCCCTCTACTGGTCTCTATTTTATGCAGCCCTCTTCAGCTCGATATATGAGGCGCAGTTCAGATCCTCGCACACTTGCTCCAAATACTCCCGTCGGGGGCGCCCTCTGTAATTCATCCCCTCAGCCATTCCCTCAATTATGTCATGCAGGAGACCCTCGTGGCTCATAATGTGGCCGATTCATTGGGCTCGCCTCTCTGATATGGTTTTGATTAGGTACCTCCCTTCTTCTATTCTGCAGAGAACCTCGTCATTAGTGATGTGGTCTCTCCAGAAAAATCCTAATAATATTCTGTAGCACCACATCTTAAAGGCTTATAGTCTTTTTTTATCTCTTTCGGTAAGGCATCATGTCTCACAACCGTACGTGAATATTTATATTTTTTAGTGTAATTTACTCAAATTAAATAGAACAATGATTGAAATTAAAAAGACATTTAGGTTCTCTGACTTTAAAACATTTATATATGAGTATGTATTATGAAATGTGACGTACGAAAACCGATAAATCTAACTGTCTTATAAATAAAATTTATTTGGAGAAAAACGATGTCGTTCTTAGTTGTGTCACTATAAACTGTGTCTCTGTAAACAACCTATTTTTGTGTAATGTGTTTAATAAACATGTTATCTCATTTGTTCATTTAATGGTTTCTATGTATATTTATCAGATCTATATATCTATAGTTGACAATACCTCCTCTCAAGGAAATTAATGCAAAAGTTGTAGAAAATTGTTTTAAGGTTAATTTAATGAAATGAGTAATAATATATATATATATATATGTGTAAATAAATAAACATAAAAAAAAATATGAAAACCGTTATATGAAAAAAAAACTACTTTTCCCACTGTCCAATTTAAAAAATTCAGGCTTCTAGATATAAAATATTTACTAATAAATAATTGTTTACTTTAATTCCATAAAGACAAATACATTAAAGTCAAGATATGTCATTTTTGGATGATCATCACCATACTTACAGAGGTATTCTTATATTTTTTACTTTAATCAAATTAACAAAGGAAACAAAAAATGCGGTTTGGAATAAAACATATATTATTTAAGAAAGAAGTAAAAATTTATATTCATAATTCTTTTTTATGTAACACTCATTGATAGTACCGCATATATTTTTTATATTTTAGATTACAAATATACACTAAACAAATTTCGTAATTTTTGAAGAATTTCCAACATAAACGTGACAATGCTGTCCATCAACGAATATACATAGCGTGCGCCCTTGAGATATTATAGTTTGAACACGTATGGCATTTCAAAAATATTGTACCATCCAAGCGAACACAACAAATGTACATATCAGCCTCTGTTTCATTCGATAAAGTTGTGTTTTCGAGAGCAGACCTAATTCATAGTAACATTAGGTAAGAATAAATTCTATGGCCGGCATTAATGTTGACCGCAAGACCCATTAGTATACTTGTTTTGCTTTCTTCTGTACGTGCACTATGAGGATAGAGTTCTCACAGAAATGTATTGTGGTTCAAATCTAATTAAAATCTTTTGTGTTTTTTTACCACTTAAGAACACAAAAGCTTTCTTCAAAGCATCTTCCTATAGCTCTTCTTTTTTTGAAGATTACCCAACCTTAAGAAGAACTTTCTCATAATTACGTGTGAGTACAATCGTTTTAAAAAATGTAACGAAATATATGTGACCCGTTGATTTAAATTGAGCTTTTATTGAAACTCGTCCATGTGTACGTATTACATATTTTACTATTAATTAAGCTGTGTTAACAGTCGTAACTTGGGACAAGAATCGCGTAATTGTACATGATAAGATACATTATTTTATATTTTCGTATTTCTTAAGTCAGCTTATATTATAATATTACAATAAGTATAAAAACTAATATTAACACTTACTTCAATAACATGTTTATTTACATCATCATCAACTTCCGACAGCCATAAAAAACTCCACAAGTGTCAATGTATTTAAGAAAAATGTTTGCAATTGTTTGCTGCACATCAATAGGGACGAGGTTGTCAATTTTTTTAAAGTTCGAGATTAGTTCTTAAGATGTTATGAACTAACTTAATAAAGCATAAATAAATCAAATGTAATATGTATTTTCTCCCATTTTTTGTTTTTTTTTTACTTTTTTGAATTTTTTACATATTTTTAAATTTGAATTTTAGGCCGGAGCATTTTTAACAATTTTATATCAATCGATAAGGTGGTTAATAGGTTTCCTCATTAAGGTTTTTAAAAAAACGTATAATTTTTGATAATCATCGTTCAATAAGTCCACTTATATTCACTACACATTGTCACATACATGCAATACTCACACACCCATACACATATACACACATCCTCACCCACCCTAACATGTACAATAATAACACTGATACACTAAAGCAAGTACTTAGAATTCAATATTATTATGTTATAATAAAAGTTATTCTCATAATGTAATCAAGAGGCATTATATAAATATATTTCTACCGACATACTAAAACTATTATATAAATTATACCTATACAGAGTATTCTTTAAATCCTGTCACATACAAAACCACGATGATCAGTATGGGCGAGAAGACATATGAGCATATTTATAAAAATATTTAGAACAAAGAAAATTAAAAAAAAAAAAATTAAACAAAACAAATGGTTGCCTACTTCTGCAAAGGAGAAGCGAGGGGAGCGCGCCGCGCATTTTTGGCGTATCAGACTTCCCATCCCCCCCTCCTCGTTTCTCCCTTGCAGAAGTCAGAAACCATTTGCTTTTTCTGATATTAATTTTTTTTAAATTTTATTCGATCTAAAAAATTATTTTCATGTGCCAATATGTCTTCTTGCTCATACTGATCATCATAGTTTCGGATGTGACAGGGTTTAATGAACACCCCGTATAAAGTGTTTTGTTTTTATGAGAAAAATTAAATAAAATAAAATGTCGAAATAAAAAAATATCTTAGTGCATTATAATACGGAGCCAATAAACATTGATGATTTGATTTGACAATTTACTTAGTAAATGTGGAATTTTGAAAGGTAAAGGAAACAAAATATAATTATCAATTAAAATTCATTACTCACTGGTATCCTTATGGATATAAACATTTTATAAACAATTAAATTGTGAAGAAAGAATGACTTATTTTTCAAATAAAATGTCTGCATTCAGCGTGTCTGGATAATACAGGAAAAAAAATGTTTTTAAGTCAACATGGTAAAAACTATTTTATAACAACACTGAAATAAATTAATTAGGGCCAAATAATTTAATATTGCGTTTAATGAAAGCAGCTTTAAAAAGAATTATGTTTTAGTTTGTAGATTAAAAATACTTTTAATTTTTATTAGTGTTGTTTTTTCTTTCAACTTTCTTCTTTTGCTTACCATAATGACATGATAACACTTGGCTTAAATATAATGAATCACGAAATGAAGATGTCAGTATTTGAGAGCAGTAAAATGTATGAATGTTGGCGCTTAAACCACGATCTTTTAAATTACTACTGAATATCGGCAATTTTATAACAGAGCTCTGCGAATGTTTATTACGATTGCTAGGTAGCAACAAACTATCACAAATTAATTCCTAATTTGTATTTGAACATATTAATTAATTATAAAGTAAAAAACATTTCATTTTGTTGATTTCGTGGTGGAAGTTAATAAGGTATTTTCACAAAACAAAAAAAATGCACGCATATGAAATATTTGGAGCGAATTTTAACAAACCCGTCACTTTGACGACATCCTTCATCCCTGCCATGTGTATTTCTAACAAACATTACTTGAAGTATGGTACTGGTAACATAATACGAGCCGTTTGTCTGATATTTTCAGATCTTTAAAAATACGCGTATTTTAAACTATTTCGCGTATTTGAAAACAGTAATAAACAGAAATAATATTTACACCCAAAAATTTGGAATAACCAGTGAACGGTTTTATCGGCCTTGCGACATCTTCGAGACTATTACTTTAATTTAAAAAAAAATATATTTATGCAAAAACTGTAAAGATTAAGAATTCAACATGGTATAATATGAATTGATTTTTGATTAATTTTATTTTATAATCATTTTTTTTATTGTATTATTATTCGTTACACATTTTTACATGGATTCAAGTAATACCCGTTTAACAATGTTTTGAGTTTGTCCAAACGATTGTAGACAATGTCTGGGTTTCACCCTCTGAGGAGTTATTATGGTCAACATTTTACAACAACGATGGACAACTTTTTAGAGAGGAAAATATGGAAGTCAAGGCATTAAAAGAACTTATGAAACTTAAACCAGCCAATTTCCCCCTCAAAATTTTCTTCATATCTCTTGTAATCAAATTTAATTATTTTTGTTGCAAAAAGATCCTACCGATAGAAAAAAAAAATTCGGAAACCTTCGTGGTAAAAAGGCTTGTTCCACGCACAACAACTCTAGATATAATTTCTGACAAGATCACAGTAATTTAAAACATTTTTTTAAGCGTATGGCTCTATTCTTACATGCCACGCAAATTCACCCGGCCCGGTAACTTTACCGCGTTCATCCTACAAACGCATACACAACGTGTCAGCTTTTGTAGGGTGAACCCAGTACCGCGCCGGGTAGATTTGCGTGGCAAGTGTGAAAAGGGCCTATGAGTTGTAATCCACCTTTGTTATCTCATCATGTTTTGGTATAAAAAGCAGACGCAAGGTTGTGGACGTTAAGCCTCAAATAATAAAAACGGAAAAATATTTATAAATACAAGTAGATTTTTCTTTAAAAATATTTGCAAATTATTACAAAAGTTTATAAAACCTCGCACCAAACATATAAACCACTCAAACTTTTCAATTATGATTTAGAATTAAAAGGCAAGCAGACCTATGTTTGTATATTTTAAATACATTTAATTGCAAAGTACCGTACTTTTAAAATATTTCATTTTCGTGGTGATCGCGTCACAAACAGTAAAATGAAAATTAAATTAAATTTCAATAAAATGAGGTTCTTAATTTCTATTCTCGAGATTGAAAAAAACGTCCTGATTCTTGCAGTTCAACCACGGCAACGGGTTATTAAGATTCACTACATTTGGTGCGACAATGCATCAAATGCCACAGTAGGATCAAACAGGGAAATGGTATTGATGATTAAGTGCAATAATACAATAAGTATCAAAATAAAATTGATTTTAAAATATTAAGAATGAACGTTAGTAAAAATATTAATGAATTTTAGAAAATACAAAAAATAATTTAAAATTGTATGGGAAATAGCCACATACTTGTATTTAAAATACAGGGCAAAATGATTTTTTTGGCTCATGGCGGCCATATTTAAATTTCAAAATTTGACATCTGCTTTCAGTTGTTATCAGTGAGGATTTGCCATTTCATCGTGAATCGTTTCACGTTGCCCGAATTGTTTAAATATTCTATCAACATTTTAGAAGTTTTGTTGCTACTCAAAGAGCATTTCGTACAAAATATAGTCGTCATTTTTTCCTTCTGAGCTCGCATTCGTCGCATAATAAAAAAATGGATACTTAATTTACTCGACACAATAGTAAGACATTGACACATTTTTTTTCAATGAGGCCATGATAAATCACTAGTTTACATCAAACTCAGGACTCTCGATGAGCTCGAAGCCAACATTTGCTGCATCATAACCATAGCATCAGAAATGCTGCACAGTGTCATCCAAAATTGGCGTCACCGGTGCAAAAGAAGCCGCGGTGGTTGTTCAAACGATATTTAAAAAAATCATAAATGGTATTACACGAACCATCTTATAAAATCATTCCGCAATTTTTTTTATTATTTTTATTTTTGAATTTTATTTAGGAAATCACAGTTCTACATACATATTTATCGTAAACAAGCAGATATAGTGTATAAACTAAGAACTAATAACTGATTTCCACAAAGTATACAAAGTTAGTAAAGAAAATATATCAAATATTAAATAAATACATATAAGTTTATACATTTAAAAATGTCATTTTCATGTACTCGTAAATATTTTATTTTTTTAAATTTTAATCGAATTTAATGTGTTTTATTTAAATTTTAAATCCTTTCGTTCTTATTTATTTATTTTTTATTTATTTATTTATGTATTTCACGGTTTTAAAATGTACAGATTTTCTTTGTTTCAGGTCCCGACTAGCTAGGAAATTCCTGTGTTTAGGAAGGACCTTATTTTTTACATGTGTTTTTTTTAATCTATTATTTCATTAAATGATGCTTAATAAATTCAAGAATAATAATAACATATGAAAAAATCAATATAAATATAAATTAGAAAACATGCAAGTAATAATAATAAAAATTGAATCATAAAAATAAATTAGAAAATATGGCATTAATAATAAAGAAATGAGACATAATTATTATAAAATAGAAAACATACCGATAATAATAAAAATTGAAGCATAAATACACATTATAAAATATAACATTAGTAATAAAGAAATTAAACAAAAATATAAATTGGAAAACATACCGATAATAATAAAAATTGAAGCATAAATATAAATTTGAAAATATATCATTGGTAATCGAAAATTGAAGAACAAAAATAAATTACAGAATATACCATTTATTATTAGAAAATTAAAGATACGTGTAAATACTAGTATTAATAATAAAAATAAATTATTGGTAAATATGTTATATGTTTTGATAAAATATCCATTACATTATAAAATTATTTATGGATTTTGTCAAATACGTACATAGAACTGTTTACCTCTCAAGTATACGTACCTATATTATACCTGTATTTTTGTACGGATGAATAAATTAAACAAAAAAATGTGTTTTTTGGAGAGGCACAAATTGTTTCGTTTACCATAAGGACCTACTGTGGTAAAAACACGCTACCGAAGGCGCAAATGTTATATTAATATAATGTTCAGAACATCGCCAACGCCAGCGGTAATCTTCTTACACGAGAATCAAAATGGTTGCGGTCAGGTTTAACCTAACCTAATGAGTCTTGATTTACTATTTCCGTGTGGTCTAACGTTATTAAGCACTACCATTTTATGGTCGTTGACGCCATTGGAGAGTAAGAGGGTGAATTATAAATTAAATTCAGCATGTGCAACGATAAAAAATGAATTGAAAAAAAAATTTTTGGACGTGTTGAAACCGGTTACATATTTTTTTAATTACTGATTATGAATGCATCATATTTTTAACTATGTTTTTATTAAAAAAAAAAAGTTTTTTTACTTTGTATTTTACTATGTTTTCATTCTGTCAAATACCTTTACTTATTTTTTCTACGTATTGAATTTAGTTATTTTTATATTTTATTTTGACTGGCTTAGAACAGGGTAAATAACTTTAGTAAGACAGTCAAATGAACTTTTTTTTTCAATGTTTAATTTTATGTACATAAAATGATAATAATAATATAATTAATATTTCGCTTGCTTTAATTAAATAAAAAATATAACAAGTACAATTAAATAAGTAAGTAAAAACAATGTATAAATTAGTCACTATTTTACTACTCAGTTATTCTATTGATGAAATAACCTTTCTACATTTGACAACAACAACAAACCGTCACGCCGTTTCCTCGTAAGGGTAGGCAGAGAGAACGCCACAACACTCTATCTTTGTATACAGATCTCGCTTCCTCTACATTCATATATCTTCTCATGCACGCGCGCCGATTATTCCAACTTTTGACATGTCCATCTTCAGGTATTTGTTGGATTTGGTCATAGCATGTCTTTCTTGGTCTTCCTCTATTTCTGCGTCTGTGCATTTTTAATTTCTTTATTTTCGGTTTTATTATTTAAGTTATTAAATTACAATTTGTAAAAAGTAAATTGCGTACTTTTCAACAAATTCTGTTGTATCTTTTTAAGCATGTTTTTATCACTTTACTTTTTAAGCCTTTGTATATATTTTTTTTTATTGAAATCTTTTTCACATAAGCATTCTTCTAAGAAATTTTTTTTAATTCCCGTCAAACTGCAAAAGCAGTTTTTTTGCAGGGATTTCTCTCTTTAAACATTTTGGTAACACAATATAATAATGTTTATATAAAAATATAAAAAAAACTTAAATATACCAATAAAATAAAAGTTTAATAAAATTAAACGCAAGTAAGTTAAGTTTTTTTTGATACGGAAATATATAAAAAATAATTAACAAACGCTTTTTTTGACACTGTTTTAAATTGTTTGGTTTCCCCATTTTTTAATTATTTTTTTTACAAACTAAACTTAGAAATTAAGAAAAATATTTTTAAAACCAATTTTACTTTGTTTTTATTTATATCACTATTCTTTATTTCGTCCGGGAGTCTCTTTACTATGCGAGGGAGTATATACGCCCTGGTTCTGTCTCCATACGCATTTATAGCTCTTCTTTCTATTATTGATACCTATCATTGTTTATAAACTTAATTATATATATTATAAGAAAGCATGTACTTGAATAGGCCGTTTGAGCGTTTAATGTTTAGAAAAATCCTTTTTTACAATCAACAGTTTTAAAAAAAATATTTGTAGTTATCAAACTGATCAGAAATTAACAATGTATTTTTATGTATCATATTGTCTTCACAATGATTATTTTATCATCCTTGAAATGCTTGTTGTGATGGGCGGAGTGGAGGGAAAAAGATCCTGAGGTCACTCACGTACCCGATGGAGCGACTCAATTAAATCTTCGCTAAGGTCTTCGGTGACTGATGCTCCTAGCTCTGCCCAGAACGAAACTACCTGGAGGCAGACCACAAAAATAAGATCGAGTGCAGCCGCCATTCTCAGTCATGAGGAAAAAGATGAAATAAAATTATGTGATTTTGAAAATCCCCACCGAAACGTCGAAATTTAACCGCCCGGCCAACGACGTCACTAGTTTCCGTGAGTATAAGGTGAAATATCAAATATTCTAAAAACATGGCTGACATCGATACTAAAAATCTATCATGACAACATAACCCCCTTCGTATTGATTGGTTATTGTAAGCACGTATTCACTTGAACGTCCAATGTTTCAAATTAGTTTATTTTTATTAAAACCATTTTTATTTAAAACCATTTTTATTAAATTTTTTCATTAATTTTCGAAAAATTTTGCCATGCAATTAAACGCTCTAATTTTAGCCACGTGTAAGAAAACATTTATATCCAATTTCCCGTAACACTAAAGTTCCTCATTCCATTTCCGCCCCTTATTAACAACCACTCAGTTAGCAAAACTATATTTTTGAGACACATTATTTTAACTTTTAAAAGCGGTCATCTCGCTGATAAGAATTTTACGTTCACCTGAAAATTTAAAAAAAAGACTAGTTTGTTAGGTATATTATGTAATTTTTAAAACATTTTTCAGCTCTTTAAATTGAAAATCCACATTAAAAATGGTAAGAGAATGTGGATTATAAAACGATTACTAAAACCAGGTACTTAATGTGAAATTATAATACCATACTTATTTTTTTTTAAATGCTTGTTGTACCGGGTTGTGGTCGCGTAAATAGTGTCACGAACTCACAAATCCGAGATTTAAATCCCAACCTCATATAACTTGACTTCCATTTTCTAATAGCGAGTTATTTACAGCACGTTCAAAATGCCTTCCAAAATGGATAAATTTGAGTGATTCATAAAAACGCAAAAATTTATTTAAAAAGAAAATTAATTTCAATCCCTCGAGAGTTGAATCCAGTCCTACTCGCCTATAAATTTTGACTTACCTACTCCACAAATAATTTTATTGGCTACATTTACAGTGTAAAATGTTCACGATATACGTACGAAGTACGAAGGACTACAAATCAAATTAGATTCAGTGAGAAACGATAATACTCTCATATTCATTAATCAATGGACCGAATAAAATTAATAATTATATTACATGCGGTAGAAATCTTGATTCAAAATTATAATGCAGGATAATACGAATATACATATTTATTAAGATTATAACATAATTGTAGAACATTTAAGATAAGAGAATATGGAAGTCATAGGATTATTTCAGTGTTCACAGTACTCACTGTGTAAAATTTACCATTCTGGTTTAACCATCCACATTTTTTTAACTCTATCAGTCTGTTGTAAATATAGAAAAAAAAAAGTTTAACCGTACCAGAAAAAACATTATGTTAATTTGAAAGAAAAATGAGACACGAGGATATACTGAAAACTAATGCACACATGCTTGTAAAATGCGAACAAAGTGCGCCAGGTGGAAAAAATTAGTGTGGAAGTAACATTCCCCATCCATACACATGCCCAGGTTTAAAGGTTTTGCATTCATCCAGTGTGTTTTATGAAGCGGAAGAATGGAGACATGTTCTAGTGTTATGTCAACGCTATTTAAGCAGCGTGCTGTTATCAAATTTTCAACAGCTAAAATAGTTACCCCTACTGAAATTAATCGTCACTAAAAAGCTGTTTATACTGACGAAGCTGTTGATAAGCCTACTGTAAATCGATCGGTCGTAAAATTTCATGGTTGCGAGCATGGAAAAGTCATAATTGTTGGTATACGGACGATTAACATCGCAAACACCGCGGAGATTTTATTCAAAATGACCGACAAATCATTCAAAAGCGTATCGCAAACCGTATTACCAAATTACAGTCAAGTTTGTCGTGTTAGAGGTAGCCTGGTGGCAATAATCTTACAACTTGACAATGCTCATCCACACACCTCGCGCGCAACTAAAAATGCTCTCCGAAACTTGAGGTTTGAACCGATTTCTCACCCTCTTTACTCCTCCAATCTTATGCTTTGCGATTTTCATTTTTTCTCTACCCTCAGACCTCAGGGGTAATCATTACACCTCGCACGACGAGGTGAAAACGGTTATCAATTCCTGGACTCAAGAAAAGTCTAATAATAAATAATTCAATTAGATGAATCTCACCCGCATAAATGAAGGTTTTAGCTCTTTACCTTCACAAACATCAACAGATGAAAGAATTGAAGGAATATTGGGCAGAATTGTGAATGTTACACAGTGTGTAAAGTGGCCACTTAAACCAGCCAATGACAGGTCATTAGTCCTGTAGATGCCTAGACTTCTATATTACCTTCACTAAAATGTTCTTCATCTCTGTTGTAATAATTTAAAATTAAATCAATCAAAAATCTCTTTAAAATTGTAACTTTCTTAAGAAATACGCATTTTTGAAATACGAAAACATTTTGGTTACTACAAAATTCAAGTCTGCTTGTATGACGAAGAATTAACCTAAGATGCAAAAAAGGATAAATGGTCACTTTTTCTAAATGCACGAAATGAGTTGTATTAAATCCACGGGTCAATGACATAAGCGTAATAGTATTATGGTACATTATGTTCCATCTTACACTGATAAAAAATTAATCATTTTGTCTCATTATGACAAATTTATTGCCAGAAATATCCGTTACTGGGGAGGGAAAAAGTGTGAAGATTCAAACGATGAACTGTAATGACGCGGTACTCTTACAGTCCGTAATTCACATCTAACCGTAGTGTCGTAAAATTAAAAATAAAAATAATTATAACTAGCGCAAAACGTGGTTCAACGTACTGAGATTAAGGCTCATCAAACACTGGCGAAATTGTTTTCGATTGTCCGACAAATTCATCGTTCATCTTCTAGTATCTTTGTTATTTTTGTAAGTATTTCATTTGTTTATTACTCATACTTACATTTTTATTAACAGGAAATCTATATAACACTAGAGTATTTAAAAATCAATATGGAATGTCCTCTAGACCGCGATTGAAAATGCTATCTTCATCGGTACATATCAAGACGGTATAAATGAACACCGATGTGAATATTTGTATTCAAATTCAAAACATCTTTGCCGGCAACCTTTTATTGAACATGTTGAAAAAAAATGTGAAAATGTTTTGTTTAAATTAAAGCCATTTTAGTTCTTTAAATAGTCCTTCATTGTTGGTAAAGAACTACTTATAATTCCAAACACAATAAACCTCCACCTAAAAACAGGTCAAATATAAAAGATAATACTACTACTACTACTTCCATTTATGTTTTTTTCCTTCCTTTTTTTGTACTTGAAATAAAACAAAAAAAATAGTTAATTTATAACCTAAGATATAATTATATTATAATATTGAAACTTCACTGGTCCATTAGAGTTAAGTTTAACTGTGTAAACTAAAAAACTATGTAATTGTACTATGTTTCCAAAATAAAAAAAGAAAAAAAGTAATATCATCATTTATAGTATAATAATAATATGTATAAACTCAATATGTATGTATAAAATATAATATGAATAAATGTATCCGAAAACATATTTATATATGTGTGTATGTATGTATATGAATGCATTGCAAGGGCCCCGACTCAACACGGATTTTTTTAGCGAGTCGGTGTAAGCTCACAGGCATGAGCCGTTCCTGATTGTGTCGCTTTTAACTGTGTCTCTGTCCCTAATAAATGTATGGACAATGTCATGAATAAATAACAATTTAAAAAGTTATGCATATTACGTATGTCAGACAAAAATTAAAGATAACGCGTTACAAAATTGAATCAAAAGTAGAAAAAAATAAACGACGCCTACGCGTTGTAACTGTATGTTTTTTTATAAGAAAATGTCTTATTAAGATTTTGCAATATTACAATTTTAATGTTTGATTGGAAAATCAGTAACAAAGTAATACTCTGGAAATTGTAACGTATTGGTCCGTCAAAATGTTCGTTCACCCTTAGAGGCGACTAAAACGTCGCGTCGGCGTCGCCCGTCGCTGTTCGTGCGACTCGACGCTAACACAAAGTTGCGTTATGATGTTTACCAAAAAGTTTCGGTCATTTCACGGCAAGATCAGTAGCGTAAATAAAGGGTTAATCTCAAATTTGTACCGGACAGCATTGACATTCATTACTGTGACGACAGCGGCAAACGCTCGGCGGAACATTCAAAAGAATAATCGTCTTCTTGGGTACTTAAGATTTCATTCCGGTGGTTGTATGAATTATCAAATAATACAGTGAAGGTTTTTTTCATCGTGTAATTTTTCATTTTATTCGTGAAGAAATGGGCGCAACGAATATCAAATCATTTTGAGGCAGTTTTAATTTAGTAAAGTGAATAGGAAATAATCTTGAATTCCTGCGTTTTCTGATTTTTTATTGTGAAATAACGATTTTCATCAGAGAGCATTATAAATTAAGGTGATCATAAACGAAAATATGAAACTAATTATTCATAGATGGCGCTTTTATCATCTATTTTTTTTTTTTTTGAAAAATGCCGTTTTTACGTTTATTTTAAATGGAAATTTTACAAAACTTGATTTGCGGAAACTTTAATTGTAACAAATACCATGACAATATAATTAAGAACCTTTTCACAAAATGGTACACAAAACAAAAAAATATTTATCTTATTCAATATAATTTCTAACCTTTACACAAAATGGTTTACAAAACGAAAACATATTTATCTTACTTGTTGTTTGGCAACTTTTAAAACTACAATATTTTCTGATGACAACGTCGTAAAATATTAAACTGATGTAAATTATGCTTTTTATGCTATCAGAATGTGATTATTAATGCATTTTAATTACGCATAACAAAGATTACGGAAGCACAACAATTGTCTGTAATAAAAGATTGAGTTATAATACTCGGCTGAAGACCCGAGGTAACCCTTCAATACAATCTCCAAAAACTTGGTTTAAAGGTCTTTATTTAAATTTTGAACATAGGTACGCAAATATATATTGTATTTTTGATAATGTTTGAAAATCACTTCAAGGGCGCTGTACAATAAATAAATATGTCTTGTACGTCTGGCACCTACAGAGCGCATGGACGGTTGGAATTCTAGTTCCTCGTCTCCAATTACGATATATAACAGTAATGATATATAGGAGCTAGATTACAGCACGTCTTGCAGCTACAGAGCGCATGTACAGTAAGAAATCCAGCCCCTATTTACATTTTTTTTTAAAATTGACAATAAAGTTTAGAGTTTAAGTGATGTTTTAAAAAACGAAATAAAAAACAAATTTATAAAAAATAGAAGTTAGATTACAACAAGTCTTGCAGCTACTGAGCGCATGGACGATTGAAATTCTAGACATCATTTACTAAATTTAGATATTTGATCGTTGATAACATTTACATAATATGATAGTTAACATCACAAAAACTCTTGCAGCTACAAAAAGCTACATTCTGTCGGATAGCTATTAAAGATTTTTATGCATAAATATCCTTAAGTTTTTTGAAATTGTCTAGGGAAACATTTTGGTAATCAAAAATTATTTGGAAATTATAAAAATGTACTGCTCAGTGTTTAACTTCGTTTCGTTATTTTATTTAAGCAACTGAATGACCATTTTTTATGTCAGTTTGTCTATGTTTGGATTTACTATTGTAGGTTTTAGTTCTAATTTTTTTAAAAATTTTTTTTAGTTTTTTTTTTACAATTTACACAAAAGGTAAAACAGAGTATTTAAAAAAAAAAGAATTATTATATAGAAATAAAATACATATAGTAACAAAAAAATCCCACCAAGGCATGACCTGTTCGTGGGTATACAAGAAAATGTTAATGAATTTTTGCTTCGATAATAAATAGACAGTTATAATATGTTTGTGTAACATAAGAAAGAGAAAATAAAATATTCTGTTAAATATTATATATGGTTTTATTTTAATACTAATTATAAAAGAAAATAAAAAATATTAAAAAACATAAAAATATTCCTTATTATTAAGGGCAACAAAATATATCATAGAAAAAAGAGTTCATATTTTAGTTTGAATCCAGGATAGTGCGTGTTTTTTAAAAGAAGGAAAATTTTGAAAGTTTGGAATCAATGAAATGTTTCTAGATGTGGTTCAATTCTAATTGAAATAATTTGAATTTTTACGCTGACAATAAATAATAGTGTTAGAAACATGATGCAAGGTGAAAACTAGGTAAATACAGTAAAAAAATATGTAGTGGGCGTTTGTTACTTAGCAGGAAAAATATAATTGTATGGAACTTGAACCTTGTTTACTTTACATTGCCTCTTCATCGATAGACGTTCTGATGTCTTGCGTAACAAGACTCAATTACTGACACGAGAATGTATTCCTAACATGTTATCAAACGGTTAAAATGATCTCAATACATTTTAATTATTATAAACAACAATCAATTACGTTTTATAAGATCTTCAAACCTACAACCTAAGATGTTTAAGTTATCAAAACATTAACCATTGCCCGTATGGAAAATTTAAAAACATAAATACCTAGCGCTAATTATGCCCCCCCTATAAACGTATTTAAAACTGTTTCTCTGTAATACGAGTGATAATTTTGCATTTTGTGTTTCGTATTTTTGGTTTTCAAGTAAAAAATACTTGAGTTTTTATTATTTACTCAAAAATTTAAATTTCTAGTTAATTTCCTAAAAATCGTATAAAACCTGTGATGGAAAAATGGAAATCGAGTTTATTTATTTAATTTATTTTATTTGGGATTTTTACAGCTATTACATAAAAAACTAAGTAGAAATATACTGATAATACTAGAGCCAATTAAAAAAAATCCACTGTTAATCTAATAAAATATAAATAAATCTGTTAATCTAATAATAATAATAATATATAAGAAAAGTGTTTACGTAATTGGATATGTGTGACGTTTGTATTCATGTGTGTGTATGTGAATGTGTGTATGTGAGAATGAATGCGGGAGGGTGTGCTTGTGCGTGTGTGAATGAATGAGGGAGAGGATGCGTGTGAGTGAAAGTTGATAAGTGGTTTAATACAAATATTTAGTAATATTTGTTAAGATGTTATTTAAAACCAAGTCCAATGACAAAAACAATTTTTGTTTATAAAATACTAAGCTTAAAGCATTTTTTGTTTAGAATATAAAAATATTAGAGATGATATAATATGCATTACGAAAGTAATTCAATATACTTGACAAAGACGAAGGATACTCAAATCCACAAATTTTGAAAAATAAACGACCGCCTTTATCGCTTTCGCGACATCTGTGACGACTGTGATATTTTCAGATATACAAAAACTATACGGAAATTTTGTATTTCTTTTGAAAAAAAAATTATTATATTTTAACGTTCCTATAATTTACCCATGGTATAAGTATTCGAAATAAAAAAATATTAAGGAAGATATTTGGTGCTGTCAACCAAAACGAAGTGTGGAGGAGACGGTTTTATCATGAATTAGAGGCACTGTATGGCGAACCCAACATTGCACAATTCATCAAAATAAGAAGACTACAATGGTTAGGCTAAAATTAATATTTTCTTGGGCGCCGGAAAAGTTAGAGCATTAAATTGTACGAGAAAAGTTTCCTGAAAATGTTTAAAATAAAAACAAAAAACATTTTAATTAAAACGGACTATTTTGAACGACATCACTCGTTCTTGTAAATCAACCAATGCAAGGAGAGTTATGAAAGATTTCCGGTTTGCTTGCTGTGAATGGACAAAATGAGCAGAACTGATCGAAAACAAGCGGAAAAAAACCTTTGACGTCAGACGCGGGGCTGTTTCAGAAATACGAAACTTTAAAAAATCTTAGCGCCAATAATACGATATATAATAAATGAAAAAAAAAATGTCTTAGTTAAATAGTCTGTTGACAAATAAAAAACATTTTTTAAATCACTGAGCTTCCTTCTAAAACTGATAACATACATATCCTGAAAGGTGTAAGGTATGGTTGCATATTTTCGCCAATGCTTTTTAACTTATACTCCGAATTTTTATTTCGAAAGTTCTTGCAAGATGTTGACATATGAATTAAAATAAATGGTTATCAATATTATAAGATACGCTGATGAAACTGCCATTATGGCTGACACTGCCGATCATCTACAGAAACTTGTCGACAAGGTAAATAATGCAGGCAAGGAATTCGGACTAAAAATGAATACTCCAAAAACCAAAGCTATGGTGGCCAGAAAGCGGAGAGGCTTTAACATCCATCTCACTATAGATGTTAGTGGGATAGAACAGGTTACCCGTTTTAGATATTCAGGATGCTGACTAAATAAAGACCAGAATTGAAATTGCAAGATCAACCTTCTATGAAATGCGTAAACTCCCGTGCAACCGAGATCTTAGACTAAGCACAAGCTGGAGAGCAATAAAAGCCTATGTATTGCCAGTGTTGCTGTATAGAGTGGAGCAGAAGAATGCTTCGAATCTCATGGACTGATCGTGTCTCCAATTAAGCGGTTTTAAGCATTATGAACTAAGAGAGGAAGTTACTGACCACTGTCAAAAGAAGAAAAGCCTCATACTTTGGTCACATATTCCGCAGTGAGAAGTATGCCCTTCTTCAACTTATTATGGAAGAAAAGATAGAGAGCAGGCGGGGTATGGGGCGGAAAAAAACATCATGGCTCAGAAATCTCAGACAGTGGTTCGGTGTGCCGAATGCAGTAGCGCTGATTATACTGGCCCAGGATCGTGATGAATTCAGAAAGATGGTCGCCAACCTCCGGTAGGAGCGGCAAAAGAAGAAGAAGAAGACTGAACTTCCTCATTGCTTTGACTGAAGGACTTTAAAGTAAATACAAGAGCTTATGTCATGTTATTTTAATGAATTTTAATACGCACATTGTTGTGAAGATTTTCCCATCCCGGCGAACCTAATGACCGTCATTTATATAATAAATAACAATAAACTTCCACCGAAAATTCTCATTATCAAAATAGAATACTTGATTAAGGCTAAGGGCAATCAATAAACTTGTATTTTATATTGAATTCATGATACTGTCATTTATTTGAATACGAAAGCCACGAAGTAAACGCCGTGTGATAAATTCATTTATTTATTATTTAAATAAATTTATTGCAACCGATTATGTATTAGTTTCACGCAATGGAAATAAATCGATAAAAGTCGCGTCACACTATCTGAATATTGAATCATTTTACACACACAACATCGTTTTGTTTATAGTTTTAAATTATCAACACCGTAAACTTTTATCACATTCATACCGTGAAATTCTACCACGTACAAAATGCAGGTATCAAAATTTATTTTCGGTAATTTTAGTGAAACACTGACATACAAAAAACAGTTATTTAATCTACTTAGATAAATTCTTATTCACTCAAATGCCGATGGAATTTACTGGGTTAATTATGTATCTGATCAACCATTACAATACCTTACATTGTTAAATTTCGATTTATAGTTTGATTGATGGAATTTCTCGATGTCGCCTGAAATTTCGTGATCTTTGTCAACAGAATATTTCGTAAACGATACGTTTATTTCTTCACGTGTACTAAATCTACTTCGTGAAGAAAAGTGAGTAAACAGTGCTATATCTATTTAGATCAGCGTGATTCACGATCATTGACTTTATGCATTTTTTAAAAAGAAGTCGATACACTCACGAACATTAAAATTTTGAAAAGGGAATATGAAAGACGAGACATTTGCGTTTTATTTTTTTAAAGACATTCAAGACACTTTTTTTTTTTGAAAAAGGAATTATGGATTTAGCTAATATTTTTCAAAATAAGGCTTAATTTAAGTTTAATATATATGCGCTTAGCACGGGTTTCTTCCGTGTTTAGACAGTATCTTTATTCTCTAAAATAATAATTGTATGTAAGTGAGGTGAGATGGAATGAATGCAATTAAAAATAATGAGTGGGTGGAGAAATAATGTTGAAATTTTGATTCGGTATTTAGACACAGTACAAAACCAAAAACGGAACCATTATTGAGTTAACGTTGGTCTTCATAATACTTCACGTGTTCGTAATGGCTGCTGTATGATGTGAGTTCATTGATATTAAGAAATAATACAACCAATTGATTATTATGATTTCTGTTTTGATATATCCAAAAAGACTATCTTATTTGTAATTTATTTATGTTAGATAGTTGTACAAATAAAATTTGAGCACCTAGTTACACATGTTTTGTGAAGATTTTAAATTAAGAATTATATATTTTAAAGTTATCAGAAGGAATATTAGTGCTAGGAACAGGGTAAGCGGTGCAATAAAATCAGCCTTGGCAAATAAATGTTTGTTGTAGGGGCAAAATAAGTCGTTCACAATGGAGGTTCTAGTGCCAACCCTTATGTATGAAAGTGAAGTTTAAAATTGGAAAAACAAATATGAAAGTAGGCTGCATGCTGTTGAAATGCAAACTTATAGGCCAGTATGTAAAAAAAAATTACTAAGATTGGTGCACAAATTTCGAGATCCGTACATTATGTAAGGCAGAGATAAGTATTATTGACAAAATCAATGTAAGAGTTCTGCGTAAGTTTGAACACGTGGAGCAAATGGACAACGAGACAGCGACTAAAAATATTAACGTTGCAAATGTAGATGTATGCAGAAATCGAGAAAGACCGAGAAAGACATGGCATGATAAAATCCAACAAATACTTGAAGATGGACGAGTCAAAAGTCGGAATAATTGGCGCTTGTGCATGAGAAGATTGATTAATTTAGAGGAAGCGAGGTCTGTATGAAAAGACGATTGAATGTTTTGTTTATTAACTTTTAAAAATGGCAAGTTTATTTAATTTTACGTTCAAATCTATTCAATCAGAATAATACTAATATAAATTATTATGACGACCAATTTTTCGTAGCTCGCAGCATCATTTAGGCGGAATATTTAATAAGTTCCGTTAACATATTATTATATTTAATCCAACCGTAAAATATGTACGCTTTGTTTAACCAACAGCCAGCGGATATTTAAATGATTATAATCTGATGGATATCACATTCAAAGGGCTTTATTACCATTTTAAACAACAAAAACTGTTCAAAAAACAGTTCACGGTAGAAAGTTAACGTTAAGGTTCGTATTTTAATTGCAATTCAAACAATAGCAAACAAACGCATTAATTAATTTAAAACAGCGATATTAATGAGTTTTAAACAGATGATGTCTCAAAATGAATTTCTTATAAAATACCTTAACATCTTTCTTCATCATCGTTAAACCCTAGTCTACTGAACACTTTATTTTATTTATACAAATATAAAAACAAAAATTTCGTGAAAATTGTTTCGCCTTGTTAGGGCATTTTCGAACGAATTGGAAGATATTGGTTTTTCCCACAATTGTGATTAATGTATATCCTATAGTTCAAAAGATTATTTTTAATTTTTACTTAAGTACCTACCTTGAATAATATAACTATTTAAGGACATTCAATCCATCTAATCTTCACATTCGTCTCGACCATAACACATTCGTCTTCCTGGCCTCGTGGTGTAATGGTCAGAGCGTTTGCCTACCATACAAGAGGTCTCGGGTTCGATCCCCGACATGGTTGAAATAAAATATTTATTTAAACATGTGTTTTCGCACTAGAATATTTCATTGTCCCTGGACTGGTACTTGAAGCGTAAGACTGATTGTCTTACCTTGACGTAACAAAAAAAATAACAATATATGCTGCGGTTGGTTTACCAATGCAGTGCCCTATCCACCATTTTACGCGGTAAGGGAATGATGATTATGATGGATATAATATTAAAGCTAACATGACAAAAAGTCTTGCACCTACAAAGCACAATGAAAAGTGGAATTTCAGCAACATAAGAATGATTTCACATTAATCGATGCACCATGATTTGTAAACTAAATAGTGTATCATTTCAGTGTGAAAATATTTATGGCCTAATTGTTCTGGTCAGATCAAACTCAAATATTAAAACGAATTTCTGTAGGAGCGTACAAACTTACGAATAATACATCAATCTAGACATATTTATTTCAAAATTAAGTTAATCAAACTCGTTTCGACAAATCTCAATGATAACCAAATGAATTCATCGTGCACCAGATGTTAACCATCACAAAAAGAATTAATTAAGTTGTCTTTTGTTGCGAAATTTATTTTAAATAAAATTGGATTCATATTTTTAAATTTGGGTTATTGATCTTTAGATCATAATAATTATTACGATTCGTTACCAAATGAGCAGATCAAAGGATCCATTGTATAGAATCGCATGAATACATTTTCAATTCAAGAAACTAATATGAACCAATACATTTTTATTATTGAGATATTTTCACGGTATAGGATTACATTTGGCTTAGTGTCTCGTTAGTATTTTTTTCACATTATCTATAATCTCATAAGCTGAACCCATCATACGTCGAATTTTATTACTAACAATATCATCAAATAACCATTAATAAGATCTTAGAATATTCTACTTCTGTATCACTTGAGAATTTTAAATATTTTACCGCCATAATTACATAACAATTGATAGATATAATAAGATGGCAAAAATATGATTCCTTGGTTTAAAAAGACCTCGTACATCTCGAGTCTTGTCGATAAAAACCTCGCCGTCTACAAACACTACCACGCCCCGTACTCGGGTATGGTTCTGGATGCTGGGTATTGAGTAAAAAAGTTGAAGCACCTTTCCTTATATTTAAGAGCAAAATATTAAGAAAGATATTCAGCGTTGAGTAGGAAAATGGAGTTTGACGAAGAAGTCTACAATACAAGTCTACGGAGAAGCCTGCGAAGGGCAGGGCACTAGGAGAGAATAAGTGAAAAGAGAGAGTCCAATAAAATACTTCACACAAAGTTTTAAGGAAGAAGTAGCGTTGGTCCAATCTCCGATGGCTAGAAGGAGTGCAGTGGGATGTGTATGCTATTGGCATCAGAAACTGAAGAATTACATGCCAGGATAGACAGAGGGAAATGGTGAAGAATGTTGGAGGAGGTAAGGACCACAGCGGGCTGTAGAGCTAATGATGAACAGCATTTACTGATGTTATTCTTAGCCGATTACCTTTCTTTCCCATCTTTCCCTTGACCCACCCCTATGGTACCTACCTTGCATCAAGATAGAAGAAATACGAAAATAGAACAGTTGGATTTAGAGCATTATAAACAAAAAATTTAACTGACATAAAACATTGCATACAAATTCTTGAATTCACCGCGTGTCGTTGCAAAGTAATTATAATTCGTAGTGAACTTTCATCGTCAAGTTCCCAAATTTGAAGAACATCCTCATAGCATCAAAAGTAGGTCCATTTCCGTGTTTCTTTCCTTGATTAAAATATTTCCAACCTTTTACAAAACCGAATGAAATTCGTTTTTCCGATTCAGTCCGCTTTTCATTAACACCACTGGGTATATTTTATGAGCGCTTATTTTTTATTTGCCTTTGTTTATTGAGTCTCATAACTCATTCGCCAATTTAAACTGTCGTACAATGAATTATGATACTGTAAAATTCAACTTTCTTTAATATCCTTTCTTTAATACCTGCGGACAAGTTTTTTTAAAAGAGAGGCTTAGCGGTTTAGTTCTTTAAAAACAAAAAGAAGAAAAAAAAACTTTTAATACGGTGATTGACAATCAACTCTAAGAACGTATGACCCACAAAGACGGCAGAACCTTAATAAACGCGTATCTGGTCACCCGCAGATTAATCACACATATTTTATTGATTTATATAAGGCCTTAATTAATTTGAACAAAATATATAACATAATTAGAACCAAAGAATTATAATAGCCCAAAAACCACGTACACACATTAAACCGAAGTCGACAAAACTACTCATAAATTAGTAGTTTTACGTTTTGGCCATTAGTTACTCTGCAGACGTCGCTTAGTACGCAACTGCTGATTTAAATTCAACTACGCCGTTTTGTGTCGTGTCAAGTGTCAAAATACTGCTGAGATTAAAAAGGAAATAACATTCCGTATGTAAGTAGCGGATTCACAAATAATATTATTGAAGAGTTCGACTATTTTACCGTCTCTCAGATTGTAAAATAAAACAAGGCGGATATTTTGTTAGTATTTCCAGGTAGTCGATTTTTTTTCCCGGCTTTCTATCAATAAGTCTTTGTAAAATAATAAACTGTATTAATTTTACCAAATTACTTAATGTATTATTATTATTTAATGTATTTTTTTACGTTTCATTAATAAAAGTACCTGTTTTTTTTATAGTTCAGTAAAAGAATTGGCACTTGATTAAATAGAAGCAGTAAGAGATTTTCTGATGTTCTTTTAAATTACAAAGAGTTGCCTTTATTTTCACACACAAAGTTTAAAAAAATGTATTAAAATGTAACTATTCGTTTGTTTATTTTATAGTACCAACTACGACTGATAAAAATTCATACAAATATTTCAATTTAAATTTCAAAACTGTCGAAAAGTTTTATCAATTTATCTTACCTTATCCAACCACTGTCAATTTAAATATGTTTTGGACCAGGTGGGAATTAAACTCGTAACTTCAGGCTCGGTCGCCACCGCGATAACCACTAGGCGAGGCGGACGTTGTATTTCTCATATGCTTTGTGAAAGCATTTTACATAAATAATGATTAAGCCAAGCTTTATATCTAGCATCTGCGAGAAATGCAAGAATCTTACACACCGAACTTGACAATAGCAATGTAAGATTCGTTCTTCAGATAAAATCATTCTTGCCTTAACATGAAGCCTACATTCTGCGTCGGGATTGGATTTAGTTTAGTACATTGTTTTACTTGGTAACATGGTTTCACCAAGAATTTACCAGTAAATCAACGCTTTGTTTCTAACGTATAGGCTTGGGTCATTGACGTGAAGTCCCGTGGGTAGTCTCGCAGACTCCGGATCAAGGGTCCGAGGTTCAAACCCCCCTCAACCACAACTTACTATTTTACATTTGCTAACATGTCAAAAATTAAAATACTTAAGTGAATCATGGGACAGCATGGACTATACCTTTGTTCTAGTGACGAGAGAACCCTTTCAATACCCATTTACCGCTCTACTTTTTTGCCTTTTCTTTCACAGTAGTAGCAGCTCGTTTGTGGAATAATCCACCCAGAAACGCCCCTTTTTATTTGTATTCAAATCACGTATAAAACGTCACTTCCTGAATATTTGAAATTTTTCTTTATATTTCTTCTTTCCTTTTCTTTATTCTCTCTCTTTTTTTTTATAGCATAGTGTAGATATTAAGTAAATTTTCATTACTAAAAAAAATATTTATGTACATTAACGTTTTGTTTTATGGTGAAAATATTAAAATAGACCTACAATATTCAATAATATTAAATATTTGTAAATAACCACTTACTGACTTTTCTATGTCTACCAGTTTCGAAACGTATCCGTCTGGTAACTTAATACCAATTAAACTCACGCCCATCCCTTCATCCTCCCTCTTTTTTCAACTATTTCTCCCACAACATAAAATATTTTTCTTAACCTAATCAGTGCATTTGGGTTGCTAATTAAAATGCACGTCGTGTTGGTTTTTACTTTTACCTGAGAGCAGACACCGAGTCGAAAGCAGCCATCTAGGATTCTGGTTCTATTATATACACATTACTGTATTCTTTGTCCGCTTGGACAAAAAAAATATCTTTAAATATTACACGTGTATGTCACTGAACTCCTACTAAACGGCTGAACCGATTTTGATGAAATTGTTTGTGTGTGTTTGAGTGGGTCCCCGGATGGTTCAGTTCACAATTGGATCCGATAGGTTGCACTCTATTTTTTATTTTGCTTTGGGCAACAGCAAATCACCCAATGAGGAAACGAAAAGATTGAAATGTCAAACTCAATGTCAAATGTCACTCAGTATATAGTTTATCGAAAATTCTAATGTCGAAAAACGTTTGCTGAACCAGCTAATAGCAAGCAAGCTAACGTTCTAGCGGGACAACGTCTGTCGGGTCCGCTAGTTATATACGAATTCTCTATCCAAATAGGTTAAAACAAACTGAGTTTATGAATAAATCTCCTTGTATATAAAACAATGTTTTGGAATTCCGACAACTTTAGGAAACACTGATATATCGATAAACATCGATAGCTAGATTTGTTCCCCTGAAGATTTACAGCCAAACACAAAAACATTCCTTTTTTTCATTGCGTATTTTTCTTCTGAATCATAACAAAATGCTTTCCGCTTAAGGCACTTAACATATTAATGAAGAAATTTGCAAACGTATTCAAAAATGGGTTGTGAAATATTAACATTATACAGAGTACTTCATTTATTTATTTGGGAAAAAAACAACAGTTTTTACAAATATTGTATACAGAAAATAAGAATACATATGAATGAAAACTGTGGAAACAGTCCAAAATAATGTAATAAATATTAATGATGGTAAGACATATGATAAAATACATGCATTTACATAAAATTATTAATTTTAACCATAAGGTCAATTTTCAATTGTCGGTTTTAAACTTAACCAACGAACTTATTTTTCAACAATATTTTGAGTTTGTCGAAATTTTCGTAGACAAGGACTTGATCCAACTCACTGGGGAGCTGTTTATATTAACAAATTACAACAGAGATGAAGAACATTTAAGAGAAGGTAATATAGAAGTATAGAAATTGAAAAAATAACATTTTTAAACGTTGCCCAGTATGTAGGTGAAATAATTCAATTAGATGAATCTCATCCGCATAAATAAAGGTTTCAGCTCTTTGACTTCACAAACATCAGCAGGTGAAAGAATTGAAGGAATATAGATGTTCGAATATGGACAGAATAGTGAATGTTACACAGTGTGTAAAGTGGCATCTTAAACCAGCCATCGGCAGGTCATAGGCCCTGTAGATGCCTAGACTTCTATATTACCTTCTTTGAAATGTTTTTCATCTGTGTTGTAATATGTTAGTACTTATTTTTATCTACTCTGTGAGTTTTTGAGAAACATGCGTATTGGATCGCCTTGCCTTTATGTGACAAATGATCGAAATGCACAGCATTTGGTTAAATAGAGTGCCGTATGCACCATTGGGTGTGGATAAGATTTTGATGATGATGATTATTCGAAAATTATTTCAATTAGGTAATACGCTCTGTTTTCATAAATATATAAATATAAACCTTTTTAAAGTTCACTTTCCTGGAACTATATGACCCATGAAGAAGTTCAGTGATTAAAAAAAATATGAATAGAGTATTAAACTCAGCCAAAATACATTTTTTTGTGTTTCGTGTTTTCATCGCAGTGATTTTTTAAAGTTTTGAATTTCTGAAATTACTCGTAAAGATTCTCTTCCGCCTATTCTCGGTCAGTTCTGCCGATTAGTCCGTTCACAATGAGTAAACCGGATATCCTTCAAAGCTCTTTTATCACTGGTTGATTTATATCAACGAGGGACATCATTCAAAGCAGTTCGTTTTAATGAAAATATTTTTTATGATTTTTTCGTACATTTTCAAGAAATTTTGCCGTTTAATTTAATGCCTTAATTTTTACCGCACGAAAAAAAAATTTGTATCTCATTTTCCGGGGGGCTGAAGTTTCTTATTACAGTTTCTATTGGACATTTTCAAAAGATAGCTGATCATTAATTTTCCCAGCCCTTGTAAGAAAAATATAAATTAGAATAGCATGTTTTATTAAAGTAGCATACAAATTCAATATTATCGTGTAAAAACAAAATGACAATACTATGTGGAAAACGAATCACAAAACAAAACATGATGTAACATGATCTGGATTATCCTAGAATACATATTTTTTAACGATGTATAGACATGCTGTAATATCTGGCCGTTTGTTATAATACAATATTCATACATTTATCAACTGTCGTTAGCGATCGAATTTTACCTCATTGGTCACAGCCTTTTATAACATTATTTATATTATGTTGCTAGCTATAATACAGAACTCTCCACTTATACGTTTTGTTAGTGAATATAATTTGAACTTTCCCCTTATTGATCCATTTGATGGTAAAAAAAATAACATTTAAAATGCGCGTCTTAAAACATACTTTTTTGTCTTATACTTAGTTTCAATAATGAAGTCTTATTTTATCTTATTTTATTTTATTATATTATATTTCACCTCTAATTCTTAATATTTTATATATATTTATAATTTCGACACTTGACACTTGTGCAATATTTACACACATGTCCACCCTCATTCCAATATAACACCCACTCTCTCACTCACTTACACTCACACAAACACATTAGTATGTATTGTACGTGTATTTAATGTATTTCTGTGGATATCTGTCATTGGTTTTATTCTCTGTTTATTTTATTTGGTGTATTTTTGTTACATGTATTACTGTTGATATCCCTAATAAATAAATAAAATAAAAAAATAATAATAATATGTGGTATAATTTTTTTGCAATGGTGTTTTTACACTAGAATATTTTATAGTCCCTGGACAGGTATCTGAAGCGTAAGACATATAATCTTTCCTTCATGTAAAAAAAATGATCAAGATACGCTGCAATTGGTGTTCCGATGCAGTGCCCTATGCACTATTATGTGCTGAAAAGGGATTATGATTACGATGATCATCATAAAAATATAAATAGTAAAAAAATTAAGTTCATAAAAGAAAACATTAGTGCTGTGCAGATATTGAGGTGAGAAACAAGCCTTTGTCGCATGTCGCGGGTTACTAGGCATTTTCACACCAGCAAGTTCCTGATAGCACAACATTTGCACAAATAAATAATAAATAATGCTCAATATTTTGAGTGTGTTTAAATGTTTGTAGTCAAAATACTGGATTTCGCCTTCTAGGGAGTCATTAAGATTAACAAATTACAACACAGATGAAGAACATTTCAGAGACTGGGAATGTGGATGTCTATACATTAACAGGGCTTATTTTTATTATTTTTATTTTATCCTATACAGAAAACACACAGTCATACATAATAAGTATTAAAAACAACAATATTTTTTTAACATAAAAATACCAATTAAGTTTTCATAAATTATATAAAGATATAAACATTAAATGTGATAAAAAAAATATAAAATAAATAATAATTTCAAATGAGACGATACTAATTGTTGATATTTGCGTTTTCCGTGGAGGTAATAAATTAAAATGAGATGATACTAATTGTTGATATTTGCGTTTTCCGTGGAGGTAATAAATTAAAATAAATAAAAAAACAGAATGTACACTCCGAGCCATCCACGCACACACATGAACGCACATATAAAACATACACAAACATATGCAACTTATGCATCACTGTTGTAATTTGTTAACTTATACATATGATAATTTTATGGATAAAATATAAATCAAAATACTATTATATATGGATATAAATATAAATAATAAATACTTTACATGACATGCAACAATACTTTAAATTGGTGTTGATTTCGAATGTACCACTCAACATATGGATAGATCTCGTATATTCTCAACGCAATAAGGTCGATAAAAATGCTTAGACAAATTGGGGGCGATGCGTTAACACAATAGAAAATTATTTTCTAGTGCAGAGCTCTCACTAGTCGAAAATTTATCTAAGGAATATTTTTTTAAATATCAACATCATCGTTCCCCTATCCATTTCTAAATATTCCATCTGTCAGTGTATCGGTACTCGCAAAATATCTAGACCATTTGGAAATGAACATGTTTACAACCTCTTTAAATATAGACTTTTGAATACACGTTTATGGTACTTACTCTATAAAAATTCACAGAAGCAATATACCGTGTGATCTAAGACTAACGTGTATAATAAATTTAAATTTACGCAATGCATACAATAAATTCACATCTCATAAACCATGATACGTGTGCCTCAGTAATCATGTATGTAAAAATAATATTTTCCCACTGTAAACTCTTACAAAATAAACTGCTATATTTATGTTTTCGCAGTCATTGTGTCATACCTCGCGATTTGAATTTACTATGAGTAGGATTTTTAAATATTTACATCAGTGGTGTGAAATACTTACTTAAAAAAATGAATTAAAAAAATTGAAAGACACCTCTGAAGTATGGCATGAAAAAATACAAAAAATACTTGAAGATGGACATGTTAAAAGCCGGAATAATCAGAGGGCGTGCATTAGGAAATTGTACGAATGTGAAGGAAGCGAAGGATATACAGGATATTGCGTCCTATCATCCCTGTCTACTCCCACAGAGAAACGGTGTGATGGTTTGTTAATTTTATCTGACTTGAAGTAATACGTGTTTATTCACTTTTCAGGAATGAAGTGTGATTTTTTACTACCATAATTATAGTCAATTAATATACAAGTTTATCTAGTGTAATGAGTAGCTCTTTGACTAGCAGCCAACCGGTTTTAGGTTTGATTCTATAAACGTAAATATTATTAAGGTACTATTTATCTACATGCACAGCAAACAATTTCCCTTTTTATAAATAGTTTTAGAGTTTTTAACACGCAGGTAGAACATTTTTGTAAAATAAATGTTTTAACGAAATTAACAAAGTTTTTAGAAAATTTATTTTCTTGGTATACAAACATACATATTCCAAATCATTAAATTAAATTTATTAAATTCTGTCGCTAAAATTTTTTTTATAAACATATTAGGTAGGTTTGTCTTTTTTTATTATTTTGAATTTTTCTATATCACCAATAATAATATGATGGAAAGATAGTTTTACTTCAGTATTTTTTTTTGCATTTTAAAAAACATACAAATAATTTGGCCGATTCGCAAAAAATAGATTATTAAATTCAGCATTTTCTAAACGTTGGTATAAAGATCTTACCTTTTTGGCACAGACAGCCTCCTTTGCCTGAAGAATGAATCCATTGTCATATTTGCTTATTTTACTAAACTTTTTAATTAATCAACCAACCACTATACAAATAATAAATTATATATTTTTTCAATCCTGGAAATCGGCACAAAAAACTTGGCGTCAATTAAAAAAATCACAAATGTTCACTGTTTAAAATAAGTTTTTAAAAGCACATAAAACATGTAATTTCTTGTAATATTGTTTAATTTTGGTTGATATAAATGTGAAAATACAAACGATAAATCGTTAAATATTGATTTATAATTTTATTTCATATTCAGTCTTTAAGGATTTGAAACATTTCGTTATGTTGTGTGTGTTCATAAATTTTGATAATAATACAATTTTGTTATCTGTCAAACACGCGGATCGAAATATTTGTCGGAGTGCGACACGCGAACCACTATCACGCCCTCCCCGTATGAACGTTTGTGCGCTACTGAGCAACGAATAACAGCCTTTCGTTGCACAGTCAAAGAGAATGCTCCACTACCACTGGAGAAATGGTGGGAAATTGGAGTAGCCACACATCAAAAGCTCTTATTTCTCCTGCGCGCAAAACTCACTCGAACTCGATTCCCGATGAAGTTGCTTAAATTTCTCTAGCGTTTTTTAAACTGCTGCACTAAGTGGATGTCACCTTAAATTATTGCAATGTGTGCCAAGAAAAAGGAAAGCTCGTGTTAAATTAACTGGGATTTTCGAGTGCTGTCGCTCTTGCTCTTTTTACTAAACTGTTTGTTTCCTTTTTTGTGTGGTTTTTGCAACCATCTTCCAGATGTTGGATAAGCAGAGCGTCCAAGCGTGTCAACCGTAATGGACGGTAGACTAATGGCGAGAATACGTATTTTATTCAAATAAACAGTATCATTTATACCAGTAGACGTCATGGATGTTACCTATAACAATTATTGTTCAACTTAACATTGGTTTAAAAAGAATACTAAGGGCATTTTAAAAACTCAACAATCAATTTGATAAAATTAATTAAAAATAGCCATTTCAACAGGCGCCGTGGCACAGTTGGTTAAACGGCCAACTGTGAAACTGGCGTCGCGGGTTCGATTCCCGCCAGTTGCCAGAAAAAATCCAAGAAATATTTTTTTCTCAATTGGTCTGGGTGTTGTGGCATATTTTTCATTACCTCCTTCCATATCTCCTCTATCCCACCTGCTGACAAGCCTCAAAATAGAGGCTTAGCGGGTTATTCCTTTTTATTTTATTTTATTTTTTTCTATCTGTTTTCTATTTATTTTACGAAAATTATTACAAAATTTTCATTGTTTTTAATACCTTCTCAAACTTTTAACTGTTTTACGTATTTTGAATAAATATAATTATTAATAGTTAATCTTATAAACTTTTAGCATTAAGTAATTTGTAATATTTTATCATACTTTCAAAGCCCATATGTACAGGTTATTTTAAGTATGTATTTATAATTTTTTAGGTTGTATCATGTATATTTGTAATTTCTAAAACTTTTTCATTGCTTTTTAACTTGTATTATCCGTGTGTAATTTTTAGTACTACACAGATACTTTTTAAGGTTGTATTACGTACATATTAACATGTAATTCTTAATATTTTTCATGTTTTTGGCATGTATTATGTAATTTTTAAATATTTTTAATGCTCTAAATAGCATAGAATTTAAAAAATAAGTTGTGAACATACATGTTTTTTGTTTTTTTGTGATTAAGATGTTGATTTAAAACACATCATCATTCCTTTTCCGCACCTTATGGTGTAGGGGGCTTGCATTGGTAAACTAATCGCAGCGCATCTTGATTTTTTTTTACATGACGGTAAAATGATCAGTCTCACGCTTCAGGTACCAGTCCAGGGACTAAGAAATATTCCAGTGTAGAAACGCCTTTCTAAAAATAAATATTTCATATCAACCATATCGGGAATCGAACCCAAGACCTCTTGCATGGTAGGCAAACGCGCTGACCATTACACCACGAGGCCGACATAATTATAACAGATCATATTTTTTATTCTACTTTCGTAAATAATATTATAGTTGATAGCATAAATACGTCTGTTTAAAGTTAAAAGAAATATTATTCAATCAAATAATTGATTTTATGTATTACATTGTAGCATTATCGGTAAAATCAAGAAAGGAGCTATGCGCTGGTTTGAACATGTAAAGCAAATGGACAGCGAGTGGCTAAAAATATTTACAATGTGAATGTTTATGGATGCATAAATAAAGGAAGACCGAGAAAGACACGGCATGACCAAATCCAACAAAATTTGATAAAGATGGACATGTTAAAAGCCGGAGTAATCGGCGCGCGTCCATGAGAAGATGTATGAATGTAGAGGAAGCGAGATCTGTATGCAAACATGTGGTGATGTGGCGTTCTATCCTCTCTGCCTACCCTGACGGGGAAACGGCGTTTTGGTTTCCCGTTGTTGTTTATTATTGTGGTTGAATTACGAAATAACATAGTTTGTAGGTGGCAATATATTTTTATATTTCCTAAAATTTTGTTTTTTTCTCGAATATATAAAAAAAAAATCATGATTTTTTTTTATGAACGCTTTTTATTTTTATATTGTTTTACTACTAAATGATGTAGCAGAATCTTATCTTAAAAAAAAAAACAATCTTAGATCAAAGCATTTTTTTTTATACGCCTCCACTCGTTTGCGAGTGATTTTGGCTCTTAGAAACAAGAATAAGAAATTTAAAGAATATACGCTTCAGTGAACGACAAAAAAAAACCCATACCCACGAAAAAATATAATATAATGTGAGGTAGTTAAAATCAGTATGAAAGAGTTATGTGACAATAAAATATTATTACTGTCTAAATCTACCGTAAAATATACGTTCTGAAAAAATAGTTAATACTGATAATTTTTCGATTTAAAAAAATAATAATAACATAGTTTTATAAAATAATAAACGTTGTTTTTTCAATCTACTTTTATATATTTAGTTAACCTTATAACTGTGTTTTTTTAAGGAGACTAGCTCTTGTGCTTGGAGTGTGGCTGTTACGGTTATTTAGTATTTTGAAATTATTTCATTTTAAATATACATACATGAAAATAAAACAAAACATTACAAGAAACAAAGAGAAAAACAGAAAATAATAATACTGTAATTCTAGTTAAAATAAAATGCTGTTTTGTCTTGGGTTCAAATAACTTATTTGAATTTATTTTTAATTTATTTAGCGATACAATAGTTTTTAGTAATTGCTTCGCATAAAAAAAAAATTGTTCAAAATAAATTAAAAAAACTAGAAACGTGCGCAAGTTTCCTATTATTTTTGCTTTGTATAAAAGCTGAATTAAAATGTTAATCACCGATTTGGTTGAAATACGCCAATCTTCTTTCACCTACTTACTCGAGTATCGGTACATTTTCCGATTGTTTTGTTCAGATCGTGAAACTTGTAATTTAGGTGTGAAAACGTTTATCTTGAGATTTAAAAAAGCTAGGTTATTTTTTCACAGTGAAAATGGCAAACTACAATTAATGTATTTTTAACATTATGGTATGCCGAGGCGTGTTGAACACAGGGGCTTGCCCACCACATACCGCACCTGACAATATAAGTCTCCTAGGTGATGCCCGCATTCACGGAAAAACTTCTAGTTGCCAAACAAAAAAAGCTCTTTAAAAGAACTTTCTGTTATCTGGTAGCTTTAGCATCTTCGTGCTGAAATATGGTAATCCAGAAGTACATAATGTGCATCAATATATTTATTTTTTGAGTGATACCGTGTGTTGGATTTGTTCCGACATTTTAGCTACCATTACAGTAGTAATCTTCAGGGTAAAATGTGTGTTTTGTAGAAAAAAACATGTGCCTAAGTACTGATAATTTATACCGTGTCGCAGTCGGCAGTAGACACATTTCTATTAGTTTTTGTAGTATGTAGTGCTGAGAACCTTGTTGAGTGGAACTTAAGCCCGTCGTCTTTGTTTTTTTTTTGGGTGTCTGTGTATTTCGATTGCCTCTTTTATTAGTCGTGCATTGTTATTACTGGGTTTTTGTAAAAAAAATTGGTTTGAGAAAATGTCTGGTGTGTATAAAGAGTTATAAAGTCAGGGTGCCCAAGTTTACACGCTCTTTTGTGTTCATCAATCCTTTTCTTTGCTATGCGCTCTGTTTGTCCTATGTACACTTTATAACATCCTTGGCAACTTAGTTTACAAACAGCTTCCGTTTCCAGGGGATTCGACACGGTGCAAATTACCAGTACTTAAACACATGCTTTTTTCTACAAAACACACCGTTTATCTTGAAGATGGCTCCTGTAATGGTTGCCGAAACGTCAGAACAAATCTAACACACACGGAATCACCTAAAAAAGAAACATATTGATAACAGTGACCGTGAAAAACTTCGCACCTATTTACATCATAATATGCACTTCATTGGATTGAGAATAGAGGGAAGTGAATTCTTCACTGACTGGGATTAATTGATTGGACATGATCAATTTGCCGAAATCATTACAAAACTTGAAACATAAGGGCGTGTAGCACCACCTTCATATCGATGTAACCCTTCATAATATGAACATGTTTAGCGGAAAGGGAGCGCGGGCGGAATGATCGCGTGCCATTTAATTTCCGATTAGCGTTTAGGGCAAAAAATGTTCTTTTGGTAAAAATTAAAAATATATTTCGCATTCTTTATGAATTATTTGGTTGAATTCTATTTAAATAATTGGTAATTAATAAAAAAACATCATTAGATATAATTCTACATTTGTTTTATTAATTTATAAGGGTAAACAATGTGACGCTTCTTCGTCTTGTAGGACATTATTTAGCTGGTCAGTTAAAATATGTAAATTACATCATCGGAGATGAAATAAAGTCAGTGTATATAAACATCAAACATTTTTAACAAATTTTGTAAGCTTTTATTATAAAAATATATCTCACAGTAAATACAAGACAGACAGCGTAGCGAAGTTGGTTAGACGGCCAGCTGGGAAACTGGCTTCGCGGGTTCGATTTCCGTCAGTTGCAAGACAAGAAATCTAAAAAAGATTTTACTCAACTAGTCTGGATGTTATGGTGTGTTTTTCATAACTTCTTTTCTTTTCCATCTACTAACAAGCCTTTAAAATAGGGTCTTAGCGGGCATTAAATTATGCTAAAAGTAAATATTTCTTCGAGTACTATTCTATAATCCCCACACCAAAACATCACAATAAAATAAACGAAGATTAGTGTAAATAATTGCTTTTTAAATATCCATAAATCATTATGATGATTTCCAATGAATAATGATGCCCGCTCTTATTTTCAACATCAAACATTTCCTCATTTCTCTAGCCATAAGTAATTTTGTTATTTGTAAAATCTTAATGATGTTTGCAGTAATTTGAAATCTATTATTTACAATAAATTTTGTACGGCTTAATTAATTTCATAGTGTGGAGTCTCATAGACAACAAACACGACAGGTTAGCAACACTAATATCCGTATGCAGAGACAAACCTTAAGGTGAGGTAAGTACATTCTATTGTACAATGTTTGATTATGTCCAAATGCTTGCAGACTGGCTGGATTTCCTCCCTAGGGAGTTGCTCATATTTAAATTTATTTCAACAGAGAGGGAAAACATTTTTGAGAAGGGAATATGGAAGTCTAGGCATTTACAGGGCTTATGACCTGTCATTGGCTGGTTTAAGTGGCCACTTTACACACTGTGTAACATTCACCATTCTGCCCATGTTTGAACATCCACATTTCCTCACCTCTTCCATCTGTTGACTTTTGTAAAGTAAAGTGTAAAGTGGAATTATTGAAATTATTTAGTCAGATGAATCTCTTCACAACAATAAAGGTTTCAGCTCTGTAACTTCACTAAAATTAAGAAATATGGATGTTCGAACATAAGCAAAATAGTGAATGTTACACAGTGTGTAAAGTGGCGATTTAAACCAGCCAATGACAGGTCATAAGCCCTGTAAATGCCTAGACTTCCATATTCCCTTTTCAAAAATGTTTTCCCTCTCTGTTGAAATAAATTTAAACATTATATTGTCTTCACCTTCGGGTTATTCTCTGCATATGAGATTAGAATGTACTTTCCTCACCTTAAGTTTTGTCTCTGCATACGAGTATCAGAGTCAGCGACCTAGGTAAGCATATAAAAGCACCGACGCACTTATCTCTGTTCCTTCTCTACCTCTGCAGCCCGCCACCTACTACCAAGATCCACGTCTTCCAAAATTATTGTCGACCGTGTAGTAGAAAATATTCTTAAATCGTAACAGCATCGTTCAATTTAATTAGTTTAGTATTGTATAACATATCTCGTTCATTTTATTGTATTAACTACATACATACCATAAATAAAACATTTAAGTTTGTAAGTGAAAATTCTTGATGGAAGTTCATTGTAATTTATTATATAAATAAAACACGAGTGATACTTTAATCCACAAATTTGGAATATCCAGTGACCGGTTTCATCGCTTTCGCGACATCTTCGAGACTGGTATATTTATTAAAAAGTTAAATGTATTTATACAGAACAGAGGTAAGGATACATAATTCAAAGTTATATGTAAGTAAATTAAATAAAGTTATTTTTATCTTAAGGATCATTATCGACAAATTTTCTATGGGTTAACAAATGAATGGATATAATGTTATTTTAATGAGTTTAAGTATTTTATTTTATTGTTGGTGTCCCATCCTTCGTGAGTGTGGTTTTGTAATGATTTCTGAAAAACAAGGGGTAAAAAGTCATTAGTAAAATTATATTACAATGGGTAAAGTAATGGAGAATGCACATGTGTTATCTGTTCATTAAGTAATTCTACGTCGGGTTTATTTTTTAATCTATTAATTTCGAGAATTTCTAATTTGTCAAGTTTATGGCCTTTGGGTGCAATATGAATTATTTTTACATTATTTTTTAATTCGAAGGAATGTTTGTTTTCTATTAAATGATTGGCAAAATTTGAATTATCTTTATTATTAGACCATGATTGTATGTGCTCTTTTATGCGTGTTTTAAAGGCTCTACCCGTTTGGCCTACGTAGCATGTATTTTTACAATCGTTACAATTAAGAAGGTAAGTTCCTGAGTTGGAAAACTTATCTTTTTTGTCTTTAGTATTTACTAACAAATTAGCTAAGGAATTATTATTATAAAAGGCTGCAGTGCATTTATTTTTATTTATTATTTGTCCAATTTTATCACTAGTTTTTCCAATATACGAAAGTTTTGCCCACCGCTTTCGGTCTTTATTATTATTGTTTTTTGGTGTCAAACTTTGGGTTAATTTATTGTTTACGAGACGCTTTTGTTTCTTTCTTATTAAGTTATCAACTAGTGTATTGTTATATCCGTTATTTATCGCGATAGATTTAATTATGTTTAACTCATTGTTATAATTATGTTTGTTAAGCGGTACGAATAACAGTCTATGAATTAAGGAGTGAAATACAGACAATTTATGTGAAATATGATGTCGCGAATTATTATGTATAATGTTATCACTATACGTTGGTTTCCTAAAAATATTGAAATGAATTTTGTTTGATTCTATATTTAACGTTAAGTCTAAGAAGTTGAGTTTTTCCCCTCCTAACTCCATTGTAAATTGGATTGACTTATTAACTGAGTTTAATTCTAAAAGGAACATATCAAGCTGGCGTTTCGTTCCGACCCACAAAATAATGATATCGTCGACATATCGACGATAGAATTTAACATATTGAAATAATTTTAGGTTTATTATTTTATTTTCAATAAAATCCATAAAAAATTCTGCAAGTACAGGTGAGATCGGACTCCCCATCGATAATCCACAAGGTTGTATATAAAATTTATCATTGAATTTGAAAAAGTTTTGGTCAATGCAAAGTTCTAAAATATTTTTTATTTCTGATTTCTCTACGGGATTAATGTTTTTGGTGTCCATGTGATTATCTAAGGCTATTTTTAATTCTTGCCTTTAAAAATAGCCTTAGATAATCACATGGACACCAAAAACATTAATCCCGTAGAGAAATCAGAAATAAAAAATATTTTAGAACTTTGCATTGACCAAAACTTTTTCAAATTCAATGATAAATTTTATATACAACCTTGTGGATTATCGATGGGGAGTCCGATCTCACCTGTACTTGCAGAATTTTTTATGGATTTTATTGAAAATAAAATAATAAACCTAAAATTATTTCAATATGTTAAATTCTATCGTCGATATGTCGACGATATCATTATTTTGTGGGTCGGAACGAAACGCCAGCTTGATATGTTCCTTTTAGAATTAAACTCAGTTAATAAGTCAATCCAATTTACAATGGAGTTAGGAGGGGAAAAACTCAACTTCTTAGACTTAACGTTAAATATAGAATCAAACAAAATTCATTTCAATATTTTTAGGAAACCAACGTATAGTGATAACATTATACATAATAATTCGCGACATCATATTTCACATAAATTGTCTGTATTTCACTCCTTAATTCATAGACTGTTATTCGTACCGCTTAACAAACATAATTATAACAATGAGTTAAACATAATTAAATCTATCGCGATAAATAACGGATATAACAATACACTAGTTGATAACTTAATAAGAAAGAAACAAAAGCGTCTCGTAAACAATAAATTAACCCAAAGTTTGACACCAAAAAACAATAATAATAAAGACCGAAAGCGGTGGGCAAAACTTTCGTATATTGGAAAAACTAGTGATAAAATTGGACAAATAATAAATAAAAATAAATGCACTGCAGCCTTTTATAATAATAATTCCTTAGCTAATTTGTTAGTAAATACTAAAGACAAAAAAGATAAGTTTTCCAACTCAGGAACTTACCTTCTTAATTGTAACGATTGTAAAAATACATGCTACGTAGGCCAAACGGGTAGAGCCTTTAAAACACGCATAAAAGAGCACATACAATCATGGTCTAATAATAAAGATAATTCAAATTTTGCCAATCATTTAATAGAAAACAAACATTCCTTCGAATTAAAAAATAATGTAAAAATAATTCATATTGCACCCAAAGGCCATAAACTTGACAAATTAGAAATTCTCGAAATTAATAGATTAAAAAATAAACCCGACGTAGAATTACTTAATGAACAGATAACACATGTGCATTCTCCATTACTTTACCCATTGTAATATAATTTTACTAATGACTTTTTACCCCTTGTTTTTCAGAAATCATTACAAAACCACACTCACGAAGGATGGGACACCAACAATAAAATAAAATACTTAAACTCATTAAAATAACATTATATCCATTCATTTGTTAACCCATAGAAAATTTGTCGATAATGATCCTTAAGATAAAAATAACTTTATTTAATTTACTTACATATAACTTTGAATTATGTATCCTTACCTCTGTTCTGTATAAATACATTTAACTTTTTAATAAATATACCAGTCTCGAAGATGTCGCGAAAGCGATGAAACCGGTCACTGGATATTCCAAATTTGTGGATTAAAGTATCACTCGTGTTTTATTTATATAATAAAATACCATAAATAGTGTTCAAAAGTTATGTAAGTACCGACTTTCTTTTATTTATGAAGTTTGAAAAGTGAGAACCACGCGTGAGATGTTGGCTGTAGGATGTAGGACTTTAGACGACTTCTTCCACCACGTTTTAGTCTGCAGTGCAGGAATGGAAACATCTCTTCGTAGAGTATACACGCTGGTCGACCTACCTACAAAGCAGTGGCGAATTGTGATTTTATTTACAGGTAAGCTATAAAAAAATATCATATATTTGTGCCTATATTTATTTATTTATTTATTCATTCCAAATTACACTAGTTTAAATATTAATGAACTTATTGAGACTTTTTAGGCTATGCCCGTGTCAAGCAACAATAAATAACAATAAAAATACATAGTTAAATTAATAAGATTAAATTATAATGACATAGAATAACAATATAGAAAAAAATGTGAAAGTAATAAATAATAAAATTCCAAAGAATATAATGCAAAAAAAGATAATCAGAAATAATTTTTAATATACAAATTTTACAAATTAGGAATCACATATAATCAAGTATACAAAATAATGATATCATTAAAATCAACAAAATAATAGTAAAATATAGTAGTAATAAAAAAACAACATCAGAGTATCATTGAAATCAACAGAAAAAGAATATATATATAAAAACATACTTGAAATGATAATTGAGATATGTTTTCTAGAAACTCACTCAATACTTAAGTAAGAAATAGGAGCAATAAATCATATGCCAAATAATAGTACATACTTAATTAAATTATCCAAAAATACATAATGAAAAAACGTAAAAATATTTTTAAAAATAATTTAAAAATCAAAATATAAGTATAGAAGGTACATAATAAATTGAAAGTAATATATACTATAAATTGATATTTTCTGTGGTTTTGTGTGATACAACAACTCTCATCCATGAAATCAACTCAAACTATGTAACTTCGTGATATATTATATAATATAAATATATTATTCTTTACTTTAATACATAACTCAGAAAAAATATTAGGTATTCAATTGAAAAGTCAACTAGCCGAATTGTTCCGGAAATTAATAGTGCTAAAAACGGCCGCATTGAGCGCCATATGTCCGGCAATATGACGCATGAAAGTAATTATGGTCTTATGTCAAAAGTACCATCTCAAAGAAAAATAGCCCTTAAGAAACAATGTTTGAGATACTCTTTTCCAAATCAAGAATCTTCAAATAATTTGTGTAATCTGCAAGTTTAATCTAGGAGTAAAAACCCGCACAATAGTTAAGTTACTTATTTGTATGAAAAAATAAGCTGGAATAATCGGCTAGTTTTTTGGCTCACCGCAGGCGCTGGACGCGCTTTATTTATATTTATACTAGCGGACCCGACAGACGTTGTCCTGCTCGAACGTTGGCTTTCCTGCTATTAGCAAGGGAAAAGACTTTTCATTTATAAGTAGATATCTAGGTACTTGTTTTGATTACATTTCAAAACTAAAAATTGTCAATATTAAAAAAAATATTGAATTTAAGTAGGTACTTGTTTATGGTTGAATTCCAAAACATAAAATATATATTGTTTTAAATATGGCATTCTTTTTGCAAACGTCAAACTCCGGTCGTCTCACCAACAAAGGGGTGTACTTAATCTATTTTAATATCTACGAACGCGCACAGCTCAAACATCGATATTTCACTGAAAACCGTCCGTAAATCGGTTAAGCCGTTTAGGAGGAGTACGGTGACATAACACGTACAGAAGAATTACATATTTGAAAATTAAGATATTAATACGAGTATAAACGGTGAAAATGATTTAAAATAAATGATAATTGTTTATTTGTTTTTCTGTAAATAAAGTTACATTAAAACAGTGTGGTTAGTCAAATATAATGGTAAGCTGCGCATAATCGCTTCTATACACGGTTCGCCCCTGCTACATAGACAATAGTAGAGTCGACAATTGGTGACCAATACAACTGGTGACCCCGACAATACGCCCTTCCACCAGGGATGAATCGTCAAAATAAGCGATTATGCACAGCTTACCATTATTATATTTGACTTTTGATTATAATGTGTCTTAGTAAATATTTTTACGCGAAAATGAATAAAATAATTGTTATTTTTTTTAAATCACAATTCTCGTTTATATCTTCCTACAAAAAAATGTCTATGACGTGCGCCCAGCGCCCAGCCCGTTCTCAGTGAACGATGAAACCATTCGATTTTCTCAGCTTATTTCTCTATACAAAAAAGTACCCTATATTTTACAACTTTAGTCGTCTTTAACAATGCAGGTTACAAATATTTGGTGAAGATTCTCTACTTGGAAACTTGTATTTTGAATGTTTTGAGTATGTACAAATGTTAGTAGACCGGCTGAATTTTCTCGCTAGAAAGTTTTTCATATTTAAATTTATTGCAACAGAGACGGAACCCTTCTCAAAAATGTTTTTCATCTCTGTTACAGCAAATTTTAATATCTCAATCATTATTTCCGAAGGACTTTTATTCTTTGATGGGATGCCGTTTACATTATTTTGTATCACATAGGACATGTGGCGTTCGCGGACGCCATTTTTAGCATTCTACATTTAAAAAAGAATTGGCTAGTGCTCAGTGTTGACTGCTGAATGTCATTGTGGTATTTGTTAATAAACTTTTGTACAAGTATTGTATAAAAATAGTGTTGAATAATTCTACGTAGATATATCGCGCGGTTAATAATAATTGTTGTTGAAGAACCAGAGAAAAAAATAGTATATTTAAATTACTGACATGTTATGTACTTAATGTAGGTGCATATTAATGAACATTTTTTGTAGATTCCCTATAAAATAAATCATGACTCGCCACTGCCCTCCACAATTGTATTATTTTATTAATTGCTTAATATTGATCATAATAAATCCCTCGTTTTTTGAAGTATCAAAGTTATATATATGCACATATATATTAATATATATGTATTTGCACATATTGTAAATTTTATGTATATAAAAGGGCGGGCATATTAACTTAAGGAAATTTATTCCTACCTACCCAAACCGTTCAGTATGAGAAAATAAGAAGTGTACGTACAAAAACTGGGTATTAATACAGAATCTTTTAATTATACTCAAAAATTTTAACAAAAATAAACTAAAAATTTGCACTTTTCTATGAAAAGACCACTTATAATATCATGACATAATATGGTTTATGAGATAAAAGTGGAAAAATAATAATTTATGAAATGATTATCTGTCGTTTCTCCGGTAGGTCAAGCGCGAAACCTTCGGGATAAGTTCTAGGGAGGAAATCCAGCTAGTCTGCAAGCATTTGGACATACTCAAACATTACTGATATATTTATCATAAAATTCTACGTATGTCTACAAAAATACGAACACGTAACTGAATTAAATTATTTTTATCTGGACGACATTTTTACAAAGTGTTCTGGGTAAATACAATACTTTATTTAAAATAAAATTTATAACACATTATGTAAATTTATTGTTGTGGCTCAAGTCCTGTACTATCCCATCACGGTTATTCAATTAATATGTTCAATTACGAGAGCATTGGCAATTTTAGAAAAAAAAAACTATTTTAGCTCAATCATCACTTAAAACTTTTATTTAAGTAAAATTACGAAAACAACTCCTTATGTATTTCATAATTATTAGATAATTAAACTCTAAACTGTTAGATTTCATAATTTTTTTGTGTCCCACGTAGATCGAACAGACTTTTTTGTTTGAGAGTTATCATCATACTACTAATTATTAATTATATGCGCCAGTTATCAGCTTGCAGAAGCTTCCAAATCAATAAGGTAATGATTGGAAGACTGGTTCTGTATTAGTTTTGGAAGAAATATTCACATTTTATCATGTCTCTACAATATTTTGAATAATCCCTCTTTGCTTGTTTATCTGAGAGAGCTCTTCCAACTTTTATCACAATAAGGACTATCTCTTTGCTCTAGTAACGAGATAACCATTTTAATATCTATTCACGGCTTTAATTTTTTTCTTCCCTTTTCACAGTAGTAACTGTTCAATTGTACAATAATCTACCCACTAATGTCAGAGACGCCCTTTTTATTTACATTTAAATCAAGGTTGAATTGTTACTATCTATTTTTTCAAGTTTTTTCTTTCTTTTTCTCCTTTCCTTTCCTCCCGCCCTCCACTCTTCATAATATGGCGAGGCTTGTTAGTTCATTTTTGTTTTAATTAAATTATAAAATTATAAAATTATGAAATTCTGTAAATACCTAGAGTATGTCAATATACTTCCTTTATTTTTCAAACTGAACGGTTTGGGTTGGTAGGGAGAAATTGCCTTAATTTAATATGCCCACCCATATATGTATATAAAATGTTAATTATTATAAAAAATAAAAAAATGTTAAAATCAATTGTCTGGAATAAAAATATACATCAATTATGTAATTAAGTATTTTTTCTTTTTCTATCAAGTGTTTAATATATAAATTTTGACTTATTTTATAACTCGCCGCTGATGAAAAATTTGATAACCAATTTGATTTTTATAATGATTTATTAGACTACTGGTAACTTAAGCGCATCTTTTTTACACATTTTGAACATATTAACACTATGATTTAATATTTGTCTTAAAGAAAGCGTTGCGCTGTTGGTTTTTCTAAAACCTGCATTATAATTTAATACTTAAGTTTTAAAGAGAGCCTTGTGTTTTTTTTTAAAACCAACATTCTCGTTCTTTCTCTTCTGTGTCATCTTTACAATCACAACTTTCACTAAATTGCTAATTTAACGATAAAATTTCAGTTTTCTAAAATGCACTGCACTCGAAACGTGGTATTTTTTTTTATGAACAGTTCTTAAAAATATACGAAACCCTTTTTTGTTGTTGATGTCATTTTACTATTTTAATTATCGACAATCTTAGTGACTTGTATTGACGTTTATGTAATTTCGTAAATAAATGAAAATATGTGTTTGGTGACCTGATCTGACCTTGTAAAAAATTAGTCATTATCTTATTTATCAAAGTGCTTTTGTTTGTTTTTTTCCAATCTAATAATGACTCATTAAATAAATGTGTTATTTAAATTTATAATAATTCATTCATAGTAGAAAGCTTTCGGTATAATTTTAAATTTAAAATTTGGTGCATACTTCGAAAAATCCTTAACAATCGAGGAAAGAATATGAAGGCGTCACAATTTACAATCTTCTTCTGTAATTTCTCAAAAAAAATATTTTTTGAGTTGAGTCGTTTTCGTCCTAAAGGTGTGATATGACGTATCCCATAGGATTCATTGCCAAGAAAAGGCTTCATTAAATTTCCACCTAATAACACACTTTTGTTTTACGGCATTATTATTCTTTAAAAAAAGTAAAACAATAAATTCAATTAGCTGTGTCTACATGTGCACATCTTATGAGTTTACAGTCCTTAAACACACATTCAAGTTGAGTCACGACATGATAATGTATTGAGGTAAATGAGTAAAAATATAAATCGTTTTAAATTTGTAGTTGAATTCATTTTTTTTTTTTTGTATTTTCATTATTCATATTTATACATGAACAACTTATGCGAGGCGTGATGCAGAACTTAATAATGGTTCAAAGTAAATTTCAACCCGCCATGTCACTGATAATTGTTTAATTTTGATTAATTTATTTATTTATACATACATTTCATATTTTACAAAATGGCACAAAAAACGCTCTGATAAATTCTGCTTGTACTAGGAGTAGGCTCAAAATATGAAGGGTTGGCAAGCCAGAAATATTAGTATGCCTAATGTTGCAATCGGTTCCTATATAGACAAATGACTGTTCTAAACAACCGATGTGTTGCGGCAAATGTGGTTATCGAACATGTTTCCCATAAATAAAAATAACATTGAAGAAATAGAAAAACAGTTATAGCCCAAAAGAGAATAGATATAGACCTGTATTATATATTATATATCTGCTAAGACATAAAAAAAATGTGTTTCATACAATGTGTCATAGTCAGCAGCTCAATTTGACTTGACGATTACCCCTGTCAGATAGAGATTAATTAAATCGATTTATGACAGCATATTTAATTGAGTTTTTCAAGAGATGGCGGGCATCAAACGGCGGGGTGATAATTTGTCGTGTAGTGTCGCTGGCAATAAATAATATCATTAATTTTCTATCGAATATAATAAAAATACGCATCGCTTCGCTAACAGCATTTATAATAGTCGTATTACTTCCTTCTTGTTAAATATATTATTTTTTCATTTTTATTAAATAATACTATTTTTTTGTTGTACTCCCACGAGTTACAACAAACTCATTTTGGAGCAAAATAATATTTACATAAAGGTATGGTAATAATAATAATATAGTTACAAGTAATAATATGAAATAAGATAGCAAGCTAAGTATATAATATTAAGAAATTAAAACAAATCACAATAAAAAATAATATTAAACATTTACATACAGTAATAAAGATATATCCGAGGAAAAAGAAGAACTTAAAACTAAATTTTATCTTCCACGTAGTAATTCTCCTCTTCCTCAAGTAGTAATTTTTTGATGAATATAGTCATTTTTTGGCGTTCTATAGGACTCCGGTAGCCTGTTGTATTCACTACAATCAAGGTACAGCAAAGACCTTAGACCATACCTTGTCGTGTGTGATCCAGGTACGTGAATATTTTGTCTTTGAAAAAACTGAACGCACCACTTAAAAGTATAATAATATATCGATGCACTTTTAACACGTACCATCATAGTGCATTTGTAATATTCGAATTAACAGTAGTTAATAGATGCGTAGGTTTTCACGGTCACTGTTATCAAATTGCATATTTTTTAAGTGTTTACACAGTTTACCCTAAAGATGGCTCCTGCAATGGTATCCAACTTACACTGGATCACCCAAAAAAGATACATATTTATTGATGACAGTAATAACATTTTAATTAGGGTTTTCGTGATTTACCCAAATGTTTATACGTTGAAGGCCATTTTAAACGAATTTGAAATACAAATACTTAATCTATTTTATGCCTTCACCTGGTATACATAAAAGTTAAGAATAAACAAGTCTTATAGATGCAAAGGTTGTTAAGATTTTTTAAATCGCCGGCAGGTATTACAGTGCTCAAGTCATTATCTTTATAATTACATCAACATGTTTAACATTTCATTTCTCTTTTTGAATCGTTCCACAGGATACTACTGGCCAAATAAAAATTCAAACAAGATAATCAACAACAGCAAAATACTCTCACTTTTCTAGACCACAAAGCTTTTTTATTTTATCTCAGTGAAGGGTTAGTTTCATTTAATAAATGTTTTTAATGTTGCAACATAATTACGAAAGAAATTGCAATAGAAAACACACAATACGCCTTCTCTTAATAATTATTATGTGTGCATTCGAATACAGGTATTTAATAATATAAATTTATTATTGTTTGCGAAAGTTATTCACCTCATTTCCGTAGGACAATCTCTTTTAGTCTTTTGTTCGCTTAAATAATAAACTAGGTTGGTTAAAATCGCTTTGACGGGTGGGTAAACTATGTATGTCTTAAACATGAAATAAAATGATTTGATTAAATCAAAAATATTGATGTCAACTCCTTTAACACGCGCCTTGAAAGTGCTTCTTAGACGCGTCCTGCGGGTGCCTCTGGAGAGCCTCAAAATGATCGGAGGTGATGAATTTTAATAAATAGGAATTTGGACATTGTTTTTCTGCCACTATTTCGCAAATGCCTCTCCGATGCTGTGCGAAAAAAACAACTGCACGTCGGACTTATTATGTCTAACTAAAACCGACAAAATCACGTATCACTCAAATGTGGGTGCTTTGCCGAGAAAGGAAAAAAAAACCGACAAATTAACGTTTTGCTGTCTCGTTTTTTGCACCCCAAAACTGAACCGATTTGATGATGTTATAACTTACATTTACATATAAGCTATTAATTTAAAAAATACTTGATACACTTCCACTTATTTCTTTTGACAAATTAGCGCTTTCACTCTCTAATGGACATCTTCAGACTGGTGAATATCATACAGTGTAAGGATAATTTATATTTAACTAAATATTATCTTAAGTGTAGGTTAATTTAAAAATAAGTTGAAAAAGGTTCAATACGCAATATTTCAATGGAACAGAGTGAGACAAATTATTGAAACATGTGTTGGTGGTTAAAATTCTATCGCTATTATCTTTAATATATGTAAATTATATGTAAATTTAAGTTATTACATATTTACAATGAAACTCCATGAAGAATTGTCAATAAATAATTTTAATGAAAAAATGAACCGATTTGGTTGTTTTATTTTAGAAATAGTATAAAAATAAAATCACGTTCATCGGATTTTTTTACAATTTTCAAAAATAGTTACTTTATTTGTATAACGTGCATCCAAAGACAGCAAATAAAAATTAGTGTTTTTAAGAATTATTCGATGGTCTTAACAACAATAAAAAAAAACAATTTATCATTAAAACAAAAGCATAAAGACACGTCTTGAGTAAATATAATTAATCAAGGAAAGATTTTTTCTCAAATTCCATCTATTTCATTTCTTTCCCACCTGCTGACAAGCCTCTAGAATAGAGAGGCTTAGCGGGTTATTCCTTTAACTTTTTAATTTTTTTTTTAAATGTACCATAATCCAGAGAGAAAATACGTGAATACGTATGTATGAAGTGAAGTCACACAGCCTTTTACTTAACCTAGGTTGCTTCTTCTTGAAACCTGTGGACAATTTTCCGGATGTACTCGGTAGATTTTACAGATGCTGGATTGAAGTGGGAGGAGACGAGAGTGCTGGCTGGCGATAGGGTCTTCATGAGGCGCCTGGTGATGTCCGCTTGCTCTGATGTGAGAAAGAAGAAGGAATGAAAAAATAAAAGGATATTTATTTTATTTTTTTATACCTACGTATACGTACTTCCCACCATAGAAATCAAGGACCCTGTTTTTTTTTTGTGCATTGTTTTATTTCTACTGTAAGATAATTTGACCTATTGTAGTGCAAATAAATTGATTTATTAATAATCCCCAGAATATTACCTTTTCGACTCTGCTTCTCTAGGGTAAGAACCTTGAAAAAAAATGAGTTTGAAACTCGCCTACCATTCTTGAAGTCTCAGGTTTAATTCCTGACACCGCAATTTTTTATTGTCATTGGACTGTCAACTGAAATGTACAAAACTGATCACCTTACCTTCCATGTGACAAAAATTATCTGTAAATAGAAACAAAGCTTAGATCCTAATGGTATTGGGCTATTTCACGGGAGAATCTTGAATAACAATGATTGTTATCTGCAAGCTTGTTTTAGTACTAAAAAACCTGACTGGGTTAAAGATGTCAAATGTTTTTTAAGGCGGAATAAGTCTCTTAAAACGCGATCGGTTGTCCTTCGTGTTATGAATGGAACAATGCCTTTACCCGCACTGGAAAATTCGTCGTGTTTTATGACGCGTGCTATTGAAGACGACTGTCAGTAATAGTTAACAGAACGGTTTGTGGTTATATCTGGGACACTATTCATCATGTTTTTATAGCTCCATAATTTTTCGAAAAATATTATAAATCAATTGCAGTTGTACGTATTAAAAAGAGATGACAAAAATAATGAAATAGTCTACAATTACAATGATACTCATAGAGAGTCGACTCAACGTTTTCATTTGTAAAATATTTATTATGTAACTCACATTTGTAATAAGCAGTATCGGTATAACAATAAAGCCGACCAAATAACTACTTATCTAGACTTATCTCTACTTGATTTCCATATTTAAGATTTTTACATGTGAGTGTCCATCGAGTCATAATCGCTCATCCAGAAGTCTGGTTTTATTTCATAAACATAACTGTATTCTTAAACCGTCTGAATAAACATATTTTTGTATGATTTTCTTGTCTATTGAAATTTTGCTCGTTAGCTTTAAAAGGTTATATCCTATCCTAAGTTCTTTGTGAAGTAGGACTCTTTTACGATGAGATTTAGATAATTTAGATTTTACCAAATCAATGAATATTGGAACAACTATTGTATAAAATTTCGACATTAAATTATTGGTAATATGCCTACAGATTTAACAAAAATGATACGTTTTTACAATACGAAAATTTGTACAAATATAAGAATTTTGTGCCGCAAAAAAAGTTGAGGTGAATTAAAATATAGGTGTTCGCAAAAAATATGCTTTTGTGATTGATGATCTAAGGTTACTGAGTCAAGTAAAAAAAATTCAGGGTTATACGGCTTATGATTTATGATTTTAAGAAATCCTTTAAAATGACTTATTTCCATAAAACTATTTTCACTTATTATAATGCTTACACTTGACATAGAGATTATATAATACATTTGTATATCGGAAGAGTCGAACTAAACTGCTTGGTTTGTACATTTATATTATATTTTTTGAATATGTATAATGTTGTTTTTTTTAAAATATTTTTTATATATTTTTTTTTATTATAACTGTGTTTGTACTTACTTCTATTATTTATAAAAATACACCTCGGGCATGTTATAAAATTAATTTATAAAAAAGTCGAATATAACAAAAACGTAAATACATGGTTGCATAAAAATCAGTTGATTTTTAATGGAAATTTTTTTACATTAGTTTTTTTTTTAATATTCGTTTAATTCCCGCCAAAGTGCAAAAATCGTTTTTTTGCAGGGATTTCTCTCTTTAAATATGTAAGTAACACAATATAATGAACGCATAAAAAAAACTTAAATATATCAACAAAATAAAATTTTAAAAATAAAACATAAGTAAATCAAATATTTTTTGATACCGAAATATATAAAATATTAAAAAAAAACATTACTTCTTTAACACTGTTTTAAACTGTTTGTTTTTTTTCTTTACACACTAAACTAAGAATTTAAGAAAAGGGTTTTTAAAAAAAAATTCAACTCAATTTTTATTTTTTTTATTTCATCTGGGAGTCGATTTACTATGCATGGGGGTAAACACGCCCTAATCTTCTCTCCATACGCATTAAGAGATCTTTTTTCTGTGAAATTTCCTTTCACCTTTTAGCACGTTTCATACTTATGTATCGGCGTTTTGTAGAAATCTATAAAATCCTCTGTTACTAGGTGATAGTATTTCATATTTTGTATGGTCAAAACTTTACAAATATTTACTGTAAAATAGTCTGAAACAACTAACCTAATTAGAGGACACTCCATAATTATATTCAAATGCTCTAGTGTTATATAAATTTTCTGGTAATAAATGTTCATAATGCATATTACATATCCAAAATTCTATAAGTACATTATCCAATAATATTTAATTAAATATAGACTTTTGAATCGCGCAAAATGATACATAATTTCAATTTGTGGCTAAATGTCTTCCTTACCTTCATTTTTCTTATCAAATATAACACTGTCGAAGAATAATGCCGCTATATGTGATGAAAAAATGCTTTGATTACACTGAAACTGTAAAAAACACTGCAGATATATAGTTTCATTAGTTAACACAATCCAATTTATTAAATAAGTAAATAAGGAAATGTTGAAATTTCGTAATTTAGGAGGCCAATATAAGAACGGCCCCAGTGCCTTAATGCAGCGGATCTTAAAAGGTGTTCCACAGAACCTTGTCTCTCTGTGGAATATTGCAGAAGTAGGGCGTATTGTCATAAAAAACTCTTAAACCAATTCTAAACTAGATTGGATGCCGTTCCAGATTTTTGTATTTAACTGTCGGACATTACACCTAATTTTAGTGCAACAGTGAAAAAAAGTTATACCCGTATGCAGAGACAAAACTTAAAGTGAGGAAAGTACATTCTAATTTCAAATGCAGAGAATAACCTGAAGGAGAAGACAATAGAATGTACTCTCCTCACCTTAAGGTTTGTCTCTGCATACGGGTATTAATATTTAAAATTCAAAATAGAGTATTTGGTGTTTTCAAGTCGAACCTCACAACATGCAAATAATAAGGTGTCATGGGTCTTAAAAATGTTTTTTTTATGTCGAGATTAGGTTAGGCCAAAAAAAGTAGGTCAATTCTGGTTCCATTACATAAGAAAAGTTGGAAACCGCTGCTTTATTGGATTACATAATTAAATTCAATAAAAAAATTCGCTTCACAAAGATTCATTTTTCAAATAAATTTTCGAACAAAGAAATCATCGTATCGTTTGGTATTTTTGACCATTTATATAATTGATCATATCACATTGTAATATTTAGCATATTTCTATTTTTTCAATTAAATTTTTATTTATTTATTGAAAGAAAACAACAGCCATAACAACAAAAAAAATATTACTAATAAACCAAAATTTTGGTTAATTATTGTTTTCTGTACATTACTAAATACAATTTCAAATAAGGAAGAAAAAAAGGGTGAATTTAAAAACCCATTCCGCATCATCTCACGCGTAAAAAAATAAAATATTACAATATTAAAGGAATAAAAAAAATAATTAAGAAAAAGTTTTTTGTTTAATCAGACTTAAAAATCTTTTTGCCGGCGGATCCATAACAAAGTAACCCCAGATCAGCCTTCCCTCTATTCTTCTTTCAAACAAGATAAAATAATTACAATTTATAAGTGTACAAAAAATATTTTTTGTATGAATTTGAATGAATTTAAAATTAAATGTTAAGATCACGTCAAAACCGGGCTGGCGGTTAAAAACCGACTAAATACGCCTAAGGCATGACTGTTCGTTTGGGCATGAGTTAAGTGTCAATTTTTTTTTTTTTTTTTACATTTTATTTTTTTTTTTTTTTTTTGCACCACAACAGGCCAGAAGGCCTAATTACAGTGGTGAATTACATCACAGAGCACCCAGGCTTGAGAAAATCACATTTTTAATTTTTGTGTTCTCACCGGGAATCGAACCCGGAACCTTCCGTGCGTGAGTCAAGCGTCTTGACCACTACACCACGGAGGCCGCCTGCTTTTAGAGGGTTCCGGGTGCATCTATGTGTGTTAATAGGTCGATGTTTTTTTGTTTGTTTTTTTATTGTTCCGCATGAGGCTAAGAGGCCCAATTACATAACAGAACACTCAGGCAAAAGAAAAAACACATTTCATTTTTGCGTTCTAACCGGGAATCGAACCCGGAACCTTCCGTATGTGAGTCAAGCGTCTTGACCACTACATCACGGAGGCCGCCTATTACAATTTACTTTTATATATTTAGTTGATTTTAAAACTGTAACTTTCCAAAAATATGACTGACTTGGAAAGTGGCTTACACTGTTATAGTTATTTCGAACATATGTACATGAAAATAAAATTTAAAAATTATCCGATATAAAGAAAAAAACAGAAAATAAAACAGTTATATTAATTCAAATAGTAATGCTGTTTTTACATAGGTTCGAAAAAATTCTTTGAATTTACTTTGAATTTATTTAGTGATATACTTTTCATAATTTTTAGTTCATTGGGAAGATCATTAAATATATATTTTTACTCCTTTGAAAACAAAACACTTTTGACTATGACTTGAGTGGAATTCAGAAATTTCGATATTATGTTCGTATCTAAGTGATTAATTCATCTCAAATTCGTTTATTTTTTCATCTTTGTAAATTTGTTTTGTTTTAAATTTATTTTGCAAATAGTGTCTACGGTGTGAACTTTAAATTTGCATTTTCGAGTTTGACTTGCAATTTGTGAAAAGACAGCTTGATTAGTCATTGTCTACCTCAAATATTAGTATCAAATTACAATTATCTTTGTAGTAATTTGTCGAAAGCACTGCCATAAATTAGGAGGTCAAAGTTATATCCATAGGCATATATTATCTAATATCATAAACGGTCTATTAGGTTGTTAAAAAGATAATTTCTGTGTATTTTGAAAATGTAATTGTGTTTTGATTATTATAAAAATAATTTCCATTCATTTATTGGGCTGTTAATAAATATACAAATTAAGATATCACATCTGAAAATTTACTGCCGTGCGAAAAAACACGCTCGCCAGATTAGATAACAGATTGTATTGAAGCGTACATATTGCTGGGATTTGAGTAGGAAGGCTATTTGAAGGCGTCCAAAATAAAAACAGGTGACGGTTAATTAACTAATTAGTGTGCTTAAAATTAACGGTGCTTAGAAATACTTTTTAATTACTTCGTAATAATTAGGAGCTACTCGTAAAAAGTCCTTGTCTACGAGCCCATTTGATTGCCTTGAGAGTGTTTTATTTATGTTATCTCATATTTTATTACTGTGAAACATAAACAAATTAATGCATTTTAATGCAGATGAAGGTAATGAAATAAAACGGTAAGTACATATTTTAAAATATAGTGCTTATGATCCTAATATTATACAACCATATTTTGAGTTTCTCTAAATATTTCTAGACCAGAACTGAATTTCAACTCCCTGGGAAAAGTTAAAATAAATGTATTACAACCGACAGAACGAACATTTTAGAGTAGATAATATGGAAGTCTAGGCATTAACAGGGCTTATGACCTATCATTGAAAGTACATTCTTCCACATACTTAAAACCGTTTTAAAGACCGTGGATCTGTCAATCGGTTTTACTCATGCAAAAAATGAATTTTTTTTCGTTAATAAACGAATGACTCTTTTAAAATTTTCAACATCATATATGGCGATTTTTATTGGATTTAACTCTAGTACTTTCATTGCCCCTTTTACTGTGTGTTTGGCAAATTACATGAAGGGCTTTTGTCGGATATGATTGCATTCCTTCTTATGACCATATTGCAAACACGAATGGTAGAAAAAAATGTATTTATTTGTTATATATCACAATAGCCTTCATCCTTTATGTAAGTTATAAGTTGAGTAACGTCAGATTATCAATATTTTTAAAATTACTAACTACGACGCCCTGTTTATAAATCAATTTTTTTTTTTTAATAATTTTTTTTTTATTAACAACATCATTTTATCAAGTCACAGTGAAATGATTATTAGTAAGTAGCTACTACGTTTGACAATTTCCATCTGATAACCAATCATTGGCAGATTTAAGTGGTCACTTTACATAATGTCAAACATTCATCGTTCTATCTATGTTTGAACATCAATATCAACATCTTCCTCTTAAGTGAGATTATTGAGGGAAATGAGTGAGACATCCTTAAAGGTTTTCAAATATTTGAGCTAGTTTATGTTTTCATATACCTCATTTTTTTGCATGTTCTTTTATATGTTGATATACTCGTACCTATTATATAAAAAATGTTATTACTATTTTATTTTATTTTTACATCTGAGTATTTTTTAATTCTTTATTTCGATTCTAAATTTTTAATTACTCTTACAAATTTTCAATTAACTTTTTTTTTAACTTAAATTTTAATTTTTAAACAACTTTCATTTATGTTTTTCTTTTTCCTTCTCTTTTTTATACTTTCATAACTAAACTTACATATAATTGCTTTATAATATGGAAACTTCACTGGTCCATTAGAGTTAAGTCTAATTGTGTAAAATATTAAACTTAACTGTACTGTATGTTTCCTAAATAAAAGAAAATAAAAATAAAAATTTAAAAAAATTAAAAAAAAATACCATGTATTTTTAAATGGGGTTTTTGTTATGTATAATATACTATGGTATGGTGATATGTTTTTTGTTAAAGTGTTTTACATATTCGTCGCAACTTAACACATGACTTTGGTTGCAAGGAGTTGGGATTTGTGTCGCATAAATGTTACATAAATATATTGTGAATAAAATAAATAAAATATTTCTTCCATCAACCAATTACAGGTAACAATCTTGTACATGCTATACAACCATTTTTCTACTCCAAAATGTTCTTCTCTGTTATAATATACTCGCATAACAATATATTGTTTTAATCATATTTTTAATTATATTCCCTGGCGGGATTAATATCAATATCAACATATTTTTGAACAGAGATGAAGCTATTGAGAATACAAAAATCTGGACGTTTAGGGTTTTTTTGATCTCTCATTGGATAGGTTAGGTGATCACTATAGTTCAAGTTGAAGAAACTCACATACGTCTTTGTTCTGCAATCATGACAATCTAATGGACTGTACGTTACTGTAAAAGCTCTATGGTCAGTTATATAGGGTTGTGTAATATCATTTACAAGAAGTAAAAAAACCTATTTTATTCGATTACAACATCAATAATATCAATCTGGGAAGAAAACAACAAATATAGGATTGGGGATAGTTTTTGATGAAAAATTATCGTTTATTCCTTAAATTGATACCATCACTAATAAGGCGATGAAATGTCTTGGATATTTGAAGCGCATTGTAAAGGATTTTAATTCTATCACTACCCTCAAAGTACTATTTACTGCCTTAGTAAGAAGTAATTTAGAATTCTATTCAACAATTTGGTCAGCTTATTACGATGTTCATATATTTAAAGTTAGAAAGAGTACAGCATAAATTCTTTAGATTCATTAATTACAAACTTAATATACCCACTGAAAATATTGATAACGATTATTTATTATGTACACTTAATATGTCAACTCTTGTAAAAGAAGAATTGGCGTATTGGACGTCTCGGAATTAACTTGTGTTATCAGCCTAAAAGTACCTGTTCGAAATACTCGGCAGCTAAAGTTATTTTATTAATCTCCTGCAGTCATAATTGTTATTACAGTTCACCAATACTAAGACTATACCGGCTAGGTAACGCGAGTATGGTGAAGTTGATATATTTCGTCTGTTTTTATATAATTAAAGGTTAAGTATTCAAAAGGTTATAAATTAATATGTAAAAAAATTATTAATACTGTTCTTTATTTACTTTTCTTTTTATGTATCTCTATAATAATGTATATATGTATGTGTACACAAATAAAATATAGATCTTTGCGCTGTGCGTGTTCGTAGATATTAAAATCTTAAATCGAATATGTAAAAAATAAGTTAAGAGCATAAATATTTTATTCATCATCTACCAGGGTTGCATTCGAGGAGAATGTTTTTGCAAAAAATGGAAAGATGTTGTTTTTTTGTCTATAAAAAAAGTTTGTTTTTGAATGTTTACAAACAGCATTTGTTTTTTGTGGATCTCAATCAGATTCTTTCCTTAAATTTCTTATAATTTCTACCCATTTATATATTTTTATTGGATTTTGGAAACACTACAATTATATTAAATTTAATACATTAAAATAAAAATCGTATTCCTATATAAGTACACCCCTTTGTTGGTTGAGACGACCGGAGTCTGACGTTTGCAAAAAGAATGACATATTTGAAAAATATTTATTTTTTGTTTCGGAATTCAAACCATAAACAAGTACCTAGGTACCTACTTGAATTCAAAAATAAACTATTTTTAGTTTTGAAATTCAATCACAAACAAGTACCTAGGTACCTACTTTTCAATGAAAAGTATTTTTACCAACCTTCGGGCAGGACAGCGTCTGTCGGGTCCGCTGGTACTATATATATTACATAAAAAAAATAACATGTCTTATATTACATTATTTTCATGTTCAATGTTATTTAATCCTGGGTTATAATAACACACCCTTTCATGGAGTTATTTCTTAACTGGCAGTTAGGCGAAACGAGGTTGAATGTTCTTGCGATGGTACGCGATCCTATCAGCTTCAGATACGCCAGATCAAGTCCATAAGGACTACTTTCAGAACTACTTTCTAAAGTGAATAGACCGTTTGCTGGGTATAAATGCATCAGAACAATCGCAAACTGCAACCTGAGATGATTTCCTGATGAGTATTAGAAACATGACGTACACTCGTATGTGCGAGGAGTTTATAGGTTGTTATGTCGTAATCTAGAGGCTTTAAACAAAAACGTGGCCAAGTCGTAATTTCAATACTATTATTATTTTGCTATATGCCTGCCTGCAGCTCTTGCTGATGGGCCTATATGTCGCAGAGGCGAATCGTGCATAGAAGCGGATTATGCGCAGCTTACCATTATATTTGACTATCTATAATAATGTTTTCATAATCATCATTCCCTTTCCATTATTTCCTTTCATTATCATCATTCCTTTCCATTAATTCCTAATGATGCATGAAGGCACTGCATTGGTAAACCATTCGCAGCGTATCTTGATCTTTTTTTTTGTTACATGAAGGTAAGATGATCAGTCTTACGCTTCAGTACCAGTCAGAGACTATGAAATATTCTAGTGTAAAAACGAATTATTAAATAAATTCTTCATGTTAACCATGTCGGGAATCAAACCCAGAACCTCTTGCGTGGTAGGCAAACGCGCTGACCATTACATCACGAGGACCGACGACTTTACTGTTTTACGGTGATATTATTTTCAGAAAAACGAATAAATAATTACTATTTAAAAAAAATCATTGCCACCATTGCATTTTTCTCCAATATTAATAAAGTGCGCCCAGCGCCAGACATGAGCCAAGGAACTAGCCAATTACTCCAGCTTATTTCTTCACTACAAATAAGTATAATATCTTTTGAACATATAAAACCCAGTGCCAGTGGCGGGATTTTCCCTAGAGTAAACTTACAGATTTCACAAATTCTTTGACGATTCTCGATTTGGAAAACAGTATTTCATACATTATTTCTTAAGGTCTTTTTCTTTGAGATGATACTTTTGACATATGACTCGCAACACATGTGGCGCTTGACGCGGCCGTTTCAGCATTATAAAATTCTAAAACATATCGACAGTTGACATTTCAATCATAATGAGAATACCTAATACATACTGACTGAATTCATTGTGCCTTTTTATAAACTTTTATACGAATTTTGTGTTAAATTAATGGATAATATAGCAACACAATATAATACATATATTACGAAGTTACGTCGTTTAAGTTGATTTCATAGATGAGAGCTGATGTATCACACAGAACCACAGAAAAATAGCAATTATAGTATACTCGTGTATCACTTACATAATATTATGTAACTTATATGTGGGTACAAATAAATGATATTTTTTATAGCTTTCCTGTAAATAAAATCACTGTTTCTCACTGATATGTCGTGCATTGCTTTTTGTCTGCGTTTTTTTTCCTAGAAAACACATCCAAACGGTTCACAAGCTGATTGACCGACATATAATGGACGGCTATGCTTAGCAGCTTATTTCAGTTTGACCTTTAAATTATGTGTCCAAGGGATAAATAATTCAGTTCCGTGTGTGAAATAGAACCAGATCACTGGACGAGTGTTTTAGGAGAAAATCCTTAGTATAGAAATCAAGTGAATATCACTTTCGTTGTATGGTAATTTGTGCGATCACCTATCATTTTTGAGGTGAGGTCCTAGGTTTGATTTCTGACAAAGTGGACATTGAATATTTCATTGAATTATTGTCCAAATTCCAATATTTCATTGTTCGTGGACTGGGTTCTGAAGTGTAAGACTGATCACCTTCCTTCATCTTACAAATGATCGAAATACCCTGCGTCTGTTAACCCGGAGTGCTCTTCTGCCGAAAGAGAAATGGTGAGGATGACTTTTATTGTATTTTTCTCTCTTTTACTTATCATTTGAAACGTTTTCTCTCTTCATTCAGAAGATCTTCCTCTTTGTCGTCTTATTCAAAGCTAAGTGCCATTGTTTTCAGGAATGTCAGGCACCAGATGTATGGTACTCTTCTATACCTCCAGACCTGTGTTAAGTTGAGGCCAAATCTTCCGAAATCCCCCGAAATGTGAAACTGATAAACTTCAATCTATTTTCAATGCAGCAGCAATGCTTATTACGCGAGTAAAACAATATTCTCACATCTTACAACATCTTCAAAAATTGCACTGGTTAAAAAGCTCAGAGATAATAAAATACATTCTTTGCTGGACAGTATTCAAATCTCTTAATGAAATGGCGCCAAGATACCTATCAGATGAATGATGATATTTACAAATGAATAATGATTTAAAGATGCAGTTTCATCTGTATAAAGTAATGCAAGATATCGGCGTATCCATATCCTTTTTAGTTTTTTCCAGGGTAAGATAATCAGTCTTACGCTTCATGTGCCACTCCAGTAATAATTAAGTTTTTTAGTGTGGAAGCACCTTTAATGCTTATATATCCTGGACCTCAAAAATGGAAAGCAAACGTTCTTACCACTACAAAAAAATGCGGGCTTATCTCCACTTAATTTCCTTCTGCAGGACTTTTACTTGGGAGTATCTAGTTGAATAAAGTAGTTTAGGCTTAGGGTTATATTTCAACACAAAACTGAACTGTGAAAAATATTGGTTCGGTCCAAATCTTGTACACAGAATCCTTTTAACGATTTGATATACATTGTGCGTGTATAATGGTCAATTATGGAAAAAATGGGAAACAAAAATAGGAAAATAAATGTCAAAGAAAATGTACTGGAATTAAAGAGATGACAGAATTTCATCTCATAGTAGATATTCAGTCAACAATATTCATTCAATAATAAGGTTGATTGGATTAATTACGTATTTTTATTATTATTATTATGTTAATTTTGTTAAACAACTAATTAAAGACATTTTTTACATTTTGTAAAAATTTTCCCTCGGCACGGGTCACCCCAGTGAGGAAACATTATTATGTATAAAAAATAGAATACAAACAATGTAAAAGTATAAATAAATAAATTCTATTTCACACACAGAACTTTACGCTCCACGCCTCTAAAATAAAATACATCTTAGCACAAATTTATCTGCTATTAAATTAACACCAATAAAAATATAACAAATGGAAACTGAAATTCTATGATAGGTGGCTTCGCTACGATTTACATTTTTGTGATCGAGCACGATTTATTTTAAATGTTAAGAAGTAAATCCCGCATTTACTTAACAGTTTCCGTGTCTCGGTTGATCATGAAGTCGAGGTTCGACTCTTGTGGGTTGCAAAAATTATAATAGTGTGTTCGTGGAACATGTTGTATAATGTTCAATTTGAATTAATAAAACTGCATAAATATGTATGCCTAGAACAGTCGTTATCAACTTTATAAATAAGAAATACCACAAAGTCATTTATGTAATTAATTATTTATCTTAATAAATCCAGGTAACTAGACTCCCCTCCTCCGATGTTAATCCTGCGCCCCTTAGTTCCGCCGAATAAAGCCAAAAGATCGTCTTCGACGGCCTTCCAGGAGCGCGCGGCGGGAGCCCACAAGTGTGAGAAAGAGGCAACTTGGATTAAGGTTCTTCCGAAGCATCCATCCAACGCCCCCCACCGCACCCTCAAGACGCTCATTATAGACAGCTTTTGTGTCTGCTCTCGGACTTTAATGTTGGTAATGAAATCTAACAACTAAAATTCAAAAGTTTAGTGTTTTGAGTTTTGGTAAGGTCCCGGTATTTGCGTCCATGTAGGAGTACTGGTGGGGTTCGAACAGTCAGTAGGGTCGCAGTGAGTCACATCTTGCTGGAGGATGTAATACTATAAAATGCTGCGAACGCCTAGTTGCATTTCACCGGCAACACTACTGACTAATCCAACTCGTTAGCGTCCACGTCATGAACCCTGGGCAATGAGATCACACTCGTAACGGTATGAGCACAGCAGATAACGAGAAGATGAAAGGCGAGTTTTTGGCGCCTCAAAACCAAAACCAACCAGCTAAGGGAAGGTAACCCCGACAGAAAATCCACCAGAGAAGGCAACGGGGAACCACTCTGGTCATCTTTTCCCAGGAATGACTACTGCGAGTACATCAATAAGCAGTTGTCCTGGCTGCGAAATGTAAAATTAGCCCAGGACAGATACATTTGCTTTCGCTGTAGTGATCGACAACGTCGGGGGGATCCGGCAAGGCACTAGAAGAAGAAGGAGTACTGGTATTTTACAAATGTTGAATAATTTTTATTTCATTTTGGCCAAGGAAAGACGATTATTAAAAAGACACGTTACAAGCGCGTAATAACTAGCATTTTAATTATTTGCATCTCTTTGTCACATAAATATTTGTATTAACATCGTAATTCGTTTTTTTTTATTGAATCGTTGAGGGTAAAGCAATATTTATTTATTTATTAATACATGCAAGTGCAGTAGTGAAATATAAGTATGTACATTAAGGTAAAGTTAAAGATAACATAAGAAAAACTAAATGTTCCAATAATAAGTAAAAATAAGGAAATGTATCAACATAGGTATATAGGTAGGTAAATAAAAATATACTTTATACATTTACATTTAAAAACATACACACATATATACACATGCACGTGCATACATACATATAGTATATCTAAGATGAATCTAAAACAGGAACAACGTGTTTGTTTTTTATAAGTGAGTGAGTTTAGTTATTTTATTAATTTATCATCTTCATCACAACTGAATAAAAATATAATAAAAATAAATAAAATACATGGGTACTCAAACGGAACTTTTTTGTTTTTTTAATTTTTATTATTATTTCACCTGTTTTATCGTTAGAAAGTACCGAATAAACACAAATTTTATTTCTTAAAAGTCAGGATATGATCTTATGATTTTTATAAAGGAAATTTGTATCTGCTCTAAATAAAAATAAATTTCCCGAGGTTTTTGCATCCCCTCAACTGAATTACATTTTTAGCACTTCCATTAAATATTTACTTTAAAAAACATATCACTTTTATGCATTTGTGTATATTATAAATGCAAACAATCTTTTATTTCTCGACTAATGGTTGAATACCCCTGTAATCGGGTGGGCGGACACAATCTTCGCGCAGATCTGGTGCAAATGAGAATAGTGCCAGAAAAGGCAGGGGACTGTCTGAATGGGCTGACAGGGAACACAAACACCGAAGCCGCGGGCACTATCTGGATCGTGCTCAGGAAACACCGTGATAAAACACCATAAACGTTACACTTCCCGTATAATACGAGTATACTTTTTCTAGTGTTGCTTCTGAGTATTAATGAACCTTAAGAATAAACAATCTTCAATTGGTTTAATGTAAAACATTTATCTCATTAGCATACCCCTCCCCGATTCGCAACAGATGATACAAAGGGCATTCCATTTACACACCAAATAAAGCGAATTAAATCATCCAAAAATAAATTATAAAATAAGGTAATGTGAGCAGCCTTGCACTTCAAGTTCCATTCCAAGAACAATGAAATTCTGCAGCAAAAATACATTTCTCCACATACCCGAAACGGTTTTAATGACGGTGAGTCTTCCTGTCGGTTTCATTCATACAAAAAAGTATTTATGTTTTATTCAATCAACTCTTACTCAACAATATTTTGAGTTTGTCCAAATTTCTGTAGACAAGGACTGGATTCAGCTCCCTGGTGAGCTGTTTATATTAACATATTACAACAGAGACGAAGAACATTTAAGCATTTAACATGACTGGTCATAAGCCCCGTAGATGCCTAGACTTCTATATTACCGTCTCTTAAATGTTCTTCATCTCTGTTGTAATATGTTAAAATTAATAATGTTCAGGGGAGCCATTTTGGTGTTTTTCTAGAATTCAATTGCTTCTCAAAGATCAGATCAGAGTAGGTAGTTGGTAATTTTACATTATATGTTGGGTACTTTCAAGTTTAACGTAAAGTTTAAACGTATTTCAAAAAAAATATCACTTTAATTTTTTTTTAAAAATGAAAAACTCAGTCAATTTTGCCTGTAAAATTTGGCATAAAATTTTGCAGATAATCATTTTTGTTTCATTCATTGGGGGAGGTAGTATTTTATTTTATAAATATAAATTAGGTTTTCGGGATTTTTATTTCAATAATCCATTTTTAAAATATTTATAAAGGTTTAATAAACACAGAATTATAAAATAAATTAAAAAGAACAAATAATTACGAAGTATTACGTAATAATCTAAAGAATAAATTTTATTAATTAACTTTTTATAGAAAAAAAACATATCTGTCAAATACAAAACGTACCTCGACTACCTTACTAACTACTAACTACTTACTTTAACTTACTCTTCACCAGTGACATCTACCTACAAGTAAAATTGACCAATTTTTTAAATCTTAAATTTAATAATAAAAGTGGCTTTGTGTGTTGGTCGGTTTTACTTGTCAAAAATCTGTGAGCTTCTATCAAAAGATCACATATGAGTGTCGGATCGACTTGGCATTTTTACCAGTTAAGCATTATGCTAATATGATGTCAAAAAATCAATTATCTTAATTTTGCCATTTTTGCAAATGGTCACTTTTACTTGTATAACCACGATATGTATATTTATATAATTGATCTGCTGATGAATCTCAATAAATCGAATGTGATGGTTTTTGAAAGAAATAAAAGTATGACTATCGTATCGTAATGTAAAATCACTGTGAATGGGGTTGTACTAAAACAAGTAGAAGCATTTGTGTATCTGGGAAGTATGTTTACTAGGGATGCAATGACTTAGAAAGATATTAAAAGTAGGGTGAGTGCCGGGAACAGAGTGAGCGGTACACTTAAATCAACCTTGGCAAATATTTTTTTGTCGCAAGAGGCAAAATTAGCAGTTCACAATGGAGTCCTGGTTCCGACCCTGATGTATGGGAGTAAAGTATGGACTTGGAAAAACAGGGGTGAAAGCATTTTGTATACAGTTTACATACATTTGCACAAGGGCGGGCATATTGCCTTTAAGTAATTTCTTCCTGCCTACCCAAACCGTTTAATTTGAGAAAATTAGTGGTTTATGAACATATTGTTGGTACGGTAATTTTTTTAAATTATAAAACAAAATATTGATAAAAATTGACGTAATATCTACAACATACTATGAAGAGAGGAGGGGTAAAGAGGGAGGGGAAAAGGAAGGAGAAAGGAAATACTCAAATATTTAGGAAGTGACATTTCATATGTGATTTGAACATTGGAGGGTAGGTTATTCCATAATCGAGCAGCTACTAACGTGAAAGAGGAGGCAAAAAAATTAGACTGGTCAATGGGTATTGAAAGGGTTCTTGCGTTACTAGAACGAAGAATTAGCCCATGCTATGATAGAGGTTGGAAGAGCTCTCTCAGATAAACAGGCGAAGTGTGATTATTTAAAATAGTGTGAAAAAGTGATAGAATGTGAATGTATCTTATATGCCTGATTCTGAGCCAGTGTAGTTGCGTGCGATATTCGGTGTGTCGAATTTGCGAAGATTAAAGATATAGAAATTATAATGGACTCAGTATTGATGTAGACATTTTTAACTGCACGTACAGAAAATTTCTTCATGGGGTCGATTATTTGGGATAGTTGCTGAATGTGCATCTTGAGTGGTTTATGCTATGTATATGTGCCGCATGTAATGTATATGTTTGTGTATGTTTTATATGTGCGTTCATGTGTGTGCGTGGATGGCTCGGAGTGTACATTCGGTATTTTTATTTATTTTAATTTATTACCTCCATAGAAAACGCAAATGTCAACAATTATTATTTTCTCACTTGAAATTCTTATTTATTTATTTTTTTGTCCCATTTCATGTTTATAATTTTTGCATAATTTATGAAAACTTAATTGGTCTTTTTATGTTAAAAAATGTTGTTTTTAATACTTATTATGTATGACTGTATGTTTTCTGAATAAAATAAAATAAAATATAAAAAAACTAACTTTCTAACTTTTCAAGCGATTCGGAATTGGATAATATACATCTGCATGATCAAGAAGTGGAAGAAGTAAGCTCCGGACTAATTGTTAGATGGCCAACACATGCTCTTATTTGAATTGTAATTATATGTTTTTCATTATTTATTGATTGATTTTTTTAAGATCTTCATTACTTAAAATTTGTTGCAACAGAGAGGAAAAACATTTTTGAGAGTGGAATATGGTTATTGGTTATGAATAACTCCCTCGGGAGGAAATTCAGCCAGTCTGCAAGCATTTTTACATACTCAAAACATTGTTGGATCTATATTGCTTTTTAATCTGTTTTTACTATCTTATATACATTTTTTATTTATCACATCATTTTGATATGTTTTTCTTTTTTCTTTTTCACGTTGTATTATTGTATAATTTTATGTATATCATAAAATAATAAATAAATAAAATTAAGTTCTTAACATTAATTGGCAAGAAATTCTGCTATCTTTTAAGTGAGTGCAAACTGCTATAAAGTTTACGACTAGCTTCGTTAACCTGATCGTGCCACCCTAAATGCTTATGTTTGAAAATACCTAAGTTACAGTTAAAATATAATATGTAGATATGCACTGCGTATCAGTGGCGAATGCTCCTTATAATCGATTACATGCAGCTTACCATATTTTTTTGACATCGTAAGTAATGTTTTATAATACTGTATTATTATTAGGAAAAAACACATCACCAAAAAAATATATTACTTTTCTTGGGTAAGGAAATTTATATATTCCTTTATTCCATACAGCGACCGGTTGCGCCTCTATTGGCCAAAATTATAACTACTAGATTACACGAGATTACTCTGCTCACTTTAAAATCACTAATTCAAATACGTCTTTAACCTAAAAGTTTAGAATCTCGTTCGAAAAATTTCACTTGCGATTACAGTAAAATCTTGCAGCTTTCATTAATGCAATTTAGTCTTTCAATACTTTTTCATAAGGGCTAGTATTCTTTAAAATACATCAATTTGACTTACGACAGTCTAAGGGAGGTGACAATATACGCACTCGTTATGTGTAAGAAAGAGATAACGAATATATTTTGTATGTCGTAAGTAATTTATCAATCTTATGTTTCGGTGGTTTGAAAGTAAATTTGCTTTAAAATAAATAAATATTTTGATATTTTAATCGAAACGAATTAATATTTTAATCCATAATATAGTATAAATCCTTTAGTGGGTTTTAAAAAACAATGATTCGCTTATTGTTTTTTAATTGTAATTCGTTTTTGTGCATACGATGACAGTTGAATATTGTAGGTTATTCTTCAGTATCCATTTAAACTTTTAAAATTTAGTTAGAGTTATGATAAAAACGTTATTAGTGTATAGTGTTAAGAATAAATATATATGAAGAATTATAATATGTATAACTTATGTCGTTTTGTGAATAATAATGTGATATAAAAGTCGATGAAACAATGATTCTTAAAACATAATTTATGTTTTGTTTGGTGAACTATCGTACTCGGTAAGGAATACTTTTAAATTATTATCATTTATTAAGAAATAGTGTTTTATTTCAAGACAAGTTATAATAGTCTGACTTAGCCGAAGATGCACCGGTGCGCTAATGAATTATTTAGTTTATTAATTACTTTTTCGACGCCTTTCGCAAAACGCGAAATAGCTACGCGGATGGGTCGTCGCTTTCTAATGGCTTAGGGGGAGGTTCGAATCCATAGTTGTTCGTTCCATTTTTTTTTTTTGCAATTATGTTTTTTTAAATTGTATTTTTTAAATCAAATGTTTGTGCTACATTAGAAAATATTTTTACTGAAACTATTAGCCGCTGAAGCCATTTTTTATGAATTATTTATTAAATATACAATAGACTTGTTTTTTATATGCCATACTACCGCTATGGACATTTTATAAGAATTTTCATAGCTTACCAATTTAAAAACTCACCGCTCGCCACTGCTACGTATTTACGTTTATATTATGTACTAATTATGTATCAACCTGTTTCTTTTTTACTGACATATGGTGTCAGATAAATGACGGCGGTAATATAATATATGCAGACAACAGACTGATGAAATTATTTGTAAAATAATAATTGATATGCAATATGCAAATCAGACAAATCGTGGGAAAAGTATTCAAATGTATTAAACGTAGCAGTTTTGAGATTCGCGTGTTGAATTGGTAAAAGTTGGCTAATGCGTTGAGAGTATATGATCTTACTTTGTATTACAAAGTTGATAAACATTATTTATTTATTTATATTCACGGCGCGTGTGCCTTTTACCTTACAGAAATACCTATTTAATTGAATATAAACTATTCAATATAGCAATATTTTGAGAATATGGAAGTCTAGTCATTTACAGGGCTTGTCCTTGAAACTGAATAAGCCTGTTATTCTAAAATATACATCCATTTTTTAAAACCTTTTAAAAAATAAGAACATTCTTAAAAATGGACTTGCTTTATTTTAATGGAATAGCGACAGGGTACAATGCAGATACGAATTATGTGTGATTTTGCGAAGTAATTTTAATAGTCGTGAGAAAAAATGGACTGATGAATTTAGTTTTTTTAATATGAAAATCGACAGCTTTGTGATAAAAAGTACATCATATTGAATATTATGTAAATAAGTTAGGTAACAGAAACAGGTGTCTAGATAAAAACCTCTCAATGGTATTTCGTGATTGATATAACGATGCCAATTTTTCCATAAAACATTTTTAAGCATTCATTATTAAATAAATTCACACTCGTTCAATAAAAATGCTTTTTCCCGTTTCTTACACACGCCTATTTTTTTATAACTTTTACTTTTAAATTCCCACACATTATAATTAAATCATTCTGGATTCTAAAAAGTGCGTTTAAATGCTTAATTTTGTTAATTGAAACAAACCATTTTAAAAATAATATGTTTTATCATGTAAATCAAATTACTTTTTTGTTTGTTATTTCGTCTTGATACCCCGTTTGTTATTTTTTTAGTATGTTTCTGATTGTGTTTTATATTTATTTATTAACTGACACTGTCCATTTATATGATCTTTATGATTTTATTTGTTGTGTTTCGTTGTTTTAGTTTATTATTTGTCCCAACTCTTGGGACTTAGTTTTAAAAAATATAAAATGAAGTATTGTGAACAAATAAAATTAATAATTAAAATCATTGTTGGATGCTCGATACCTTTGACCTCGGGACTGTAAACAAGGCCTGCTCTCTCGCGATATGCGTGTTCGAAGAAAACAGGGAACGTTTGATTTTAGGTAAACTAATCAATGTTATGGTTTTGAGTGTCAATCCTAGAATTAATGAAAGGAGTAAGGACTTACGATTTCCAGTCCTTTGGCACTGGTCACTTTGAACGTTTCCTTGTATGTTGGTGATTCGAAATCACTATCACGCTCGCGGTACGGTTTTTGTTGTTGTGTTTTATTGTTGTGTTGTCACGCGTTGCTTTCTTGACTCGCCATCAGGGAGGAGTAGGTACATTGGGATTCAAAACAAGGACCACCGGAATCAAAGGAAGGAATGGCTTGGCACTTGAATAAAAGATAATGAATCCGAAACAATCATAAAATGCATTTTGTTCCCTAACAATATTTTATCTTTTCAAACAAATGATTGACAAATATGGTATATTTATTTTTAGTATTAATCCTTCATAGCATCATGTTACTGTTCTGATACAAACCATTTCCGTGCTAACAAAATCCTAAATAAACAACAAAGTTTATTTTAAATCAATATTACATTACAATTACGGATACACAGTATTTAATGCAATAAACGTACATTTTCTCATAAACTGATGATTATATAATAATGTTGGTTGCTAGAAAGTTAATTTAAGATTTACTCGCCGTTTAACTAACAGGGACGCGTATTTGCAAAATCTGAAAAATTGAAAAATATTTATTTTTATTTATTTATTTAACACTTTATATACATACATATACAATATATATACATAAAAGGGCGGGCATATTGCCTTAAAGCAATTTTTTCCTACCTACCCAAACCGTTCAGTTTGATAAAAATACAAATACATGGACATATTGAATTTTACAATTTTATACAAAAATTAAAAACAAAGATTAACAAAAATAATAATATGTTAAAAAAATTTACACTATGAAGAAAGGAGATGGAATAGGAAGGAAATAAGAAGGATAAAGAAAAAATTACATATTTCGATAGTGATATTTCAATCTTGACTTAAATGTAAATAAATAAGGGGCGTCTCTAACATTAGTGGGTGGATTATTCCACAATCGAGCGGCTGCTACTGTGAAAAAAGAGGTAAGATATTAGAGAATTAATATACCACTATACCTAAATCCCAAGTAAAACTAGACATTACTTACGCCCTTCTACTCGTTTATTGGACTTCAATTTCTCCGACTCCCCCCGACCAATACAGAGTAAAAATGTGGCCATCACCTTCCTCAGGTGCTCAAGTGCTTCCAGTATACCAAAATTTTTGTTATATGCTACTTATAAAACCAGAATTTCGGTATGATAGACCTTTTCAGTGACCATGTGGAAATTGCAATAGAGACCATTTTAAGGGCTTTGTAAATTTGCAATTATTCGTTTTCATACATTTTTGCCATTTAAACTTATACTTATTTCTCCTGGTGAACCGTATGTTATGTTTTATATTAACTTGCGAGTTCCGGGTCGGGTTACCTGATTTAATAAACTATTCTATTTAAACGTATCTACAACAAACTACAGTGCGCACTCGCTAATATGGAGGATTCATGCATTTGCAAATTAATACGCAAATGACGTAGACATATTTAATACTAGCTGACCCGACAAAAGTTGTCCTGCCCAAACGTTGGCTTGCCTTGGAAAAATAGTTTTTATTGATAAGTTGGTACCGAGGTACTTGTTTGTGATTAAATTCCAAAACTAAAAATTGATAATATTCAAATATTAAATTGAAGTAGGTACTTGTTTATGGTTGAATTCCAAAACATAAAATAAATATTTTTTCCAATATGGCATTCTTTTTGCAAACGTCAAACTCCGGTCTTCTCACCAAAAGGGTGGTGTACTTATGTGGGAATAGTATTTTTTTAAATGTATTGAATTTAATATGATTTTAGTATTACCAAAAATCCAGTAAAAAGAAATAAATGGGTAAAAATTATAAGGAATTTAAGGAAAGAATCTAATTGAGATCCACAAAAACAAATGCTGTTTCTAAACATTCAAAAACAAACATTTTTTATCCACAAAAAACAAAATCTTAAAAAAATTTTGTCAATGCATTCTACTCGAATGCAACTCTGGTAGATCGACGAATAAAACGTTGATGCTCTTTACTTCTTTTTTACACATTTGATTGAAGATTTCAATCTACGAACACGCACAGCGCAAAGATCTATATTTCTCTGAAAACCGCACGTTAATCGATTAAGCCGTTTAGAAGGAGTTCAGTGACATCACACGTACAGATGAATTATATATATAAAACACTTTTGAATTTTAAAAGGCGGTGTATCAATTTACTATCTTCAAATTGTAATACCTTAATAATACTATGTTGATTTCAATTGTTCACCGTTTATTGACTGAAATCTGTATTCTAAATTAGTATTTTTCTAAATACTTCTAATTTTAAGATTATTTTAAAATAACCTATACGAAAAAATGCACTGTGTTATCTCCACTGCAATATATGAATGTATTATTATGTAAACCCATATATATGTTCTACTAATATGTAGTGAGGATTTTTATTTTTTTCCCACTATTCTAAAAATCGTTAATATTTTTTGCTACTTCTGTGTAAAAAACATGTCTGTTTTTATTTGTATATTTGTATGTAAAACATGTAAACGCCTACAAGGCGTTTAAATAAATAAATGACTGTTCCCATGTGAAACCCGTTATTGATCTGGTTATTTGTGGTTAGTTGGTTTGCTCATTGTTTAATTTTTTATGACTGTGTTGATAATTTTTTTTTTTTAATACTGCTAATATACTAACTATCAATTAAATTCACTCCATGCACCAGCTTGTAAATCAATACTAAGGAGATTTTTTAATTTTATACATTGTCGTTGATAATGAAGTTGCGTTTTTCTGAAAAAAAATCAATAACGAACTAAAATAAATAATGAGCTAAATAATTTTACTAAAACAAAAGGATTGTTTTTAAAAAACAAATAATTATATGACGTATGAGCTTTGTATTACCATTTTGTTTTTCTATGACAACAAAAAAAACAATTTTTTGCTTTGGAGCTGGCCTGCTTAACGCAATTTTAAAGTGTGTTAAAATAAATAGTATTTTAATTCGCCGAAAGCGTGAATAAGAAAGTTATTATGATTAATAATAATCTTTCTTCATTATGAAAGTAATGGAGATCTTCATATCCATAAAAAATATACTATGCATTATCGTGTCAAAATAATGATCTGTAATTAAACATCGGCAAAACAATAAAAGCAAATCAAATTCAAAGGTTTTTCACATTATTAAAAATCTAATTATTTTATTGTAAGTTTCACTTTTTATTAGATTTATAAATAATTATAGATTTAAATAACAATATTATTTTAATGAATCATTTGATGTATTTGATTGATGCATAGGTCGCTGCGTTAGTAAACCGATTGAAACGAATTTTTATCATATGTTACATGGAAGTAAGATGATCAATCTTACGGTTCAGGTGCCAGTCCTTCTGGACTACATTGTCATTAACATATTACAACAGAGATGAAGAACATTTAAGAGAAGGTAATATAGAAGTCTAGGCATCATCTACAGGGCTTATGACCTGTCAATGGCTGGTTTAAGTGGCCATTTTACACACTGTGTAACATTCACCATTCTGCTTATATTTGAACATCTATATTCCTTCAACTCTTTCATCTGTTGACGTTTGTGAAGTTAAAGATCTGAAACCTTTATTTATGCGGGTGAGATTCATTTAATTGAATTATTTCACCTACATACTAGACTAGGCAACGCCTGAAAATGTATTTTTTTCATTTTCTATACTTCTTCATGGACCAGGTGGATTTATCAACAATATTTTACAATACATTGTCATTGTTTCTACAACTGAGTATTGCAGTTAAAACAATCTTATAAATCAATATTTCATATTCATTCTACGAGAAATCAAACCCAAGACCTCAAGAATGGTAGGCAAACACGTCAACCAATACACAACGAGGCAGACTTATCTCCACTCGATTCACCTATGCGGGATGTTTATCTTAGAGCAGCCATCGAGTCGAAAAAACTCGTCCAGAGTTTTGATTCTATTCGACACATGGAACTTTATCCCTCATCTGCCTGGATGCTAGTAAAATATTTGAAAAGTGTAGTTACATATACATTTATTCAGTTTACATTTTAGTGGACATTTATATCTCATATTTCCATATTGCTGTCGTTAAATTTATATTATTAAAAATATCTTCATTGTTCATATCTTCAAGATCGACACACAAGTATATGATATTATTAAGACCGTTATAAACAAGTCATGACGGACCCACATAATTTTTGTTATTTTGATGAGACAGCGCGCTATTTTAATGCTTATCTGTAGGTTTTGATAAATGAATCAGTCAATCATTTTTTTAGCTTTCATGTTGTGTATAGATAAAGGTTCTACTTTCGTGGTGCCCCCTGTCATCCGAAGATCTTGGGTTAAATTATTCTTTCATTTATATGAACAACTATCCACTCTGTTTTGTGCATATTATGCATAATGGATTATAATATGAGGGTAAAGAACATTGCTAATATTTCTCAGCATTTATTTACGCTCAGTTAGTTCATGAGGATCTAAGAAAGTAATATAAGTATTTGGTTTATACAAATATATTTCAATATCGATAGTTAAAAAAACACATTTATTTTGTAAACATTTTTATTTATTAAAAAAAATACATAAATATTTTCAAGCAGTTTTTATGAAAAAAATCGTTTAGAGACAAGCATGTAAGTATCAATAAATATTTAAATACGTTTTTATACCTTAATTTGTTTCAACAGGGGGAAAACATTTTTAAGGGCATATGGGAAGGGAAGTTCACGGTTAACCTCTTCGTTCTAATTCTCAAAGCACTCTATTTATACTCATCCACAATTTATCTTTCTTATCTAACTCCTAAAGTGTCCATGCGGTTCGACTGTGGAATCATCTCCCATCCACCATTAAAGATGAAATTACAGTATCTCTATTTAAATCAAGTCTGAAGAAACATCTCCTTTCTCTTCCTCAATCTCTCCTTCTTTCCTGTTTCCCCTTTTTCCCTATTTCCCATTGAGTAATGGTATTGATTTTTTTTAAATATTCACAAATACATTTATTTATATTTTTATATGTCTATAATAACGTCTAATAACTATAATATCCTTATAAACACAATAAATGTTGAGTTTAGATTTTCAGTATTCCTCCATTACACATTTACGTATTAACTGAAATAATTGGTTATTAAATAATAAGTACTTATTAGGGGAAATCGGGGATAAATTGTACTCACAGCATACAAATGTTTCGCATTGTTGCGTATGAAGAAAAGAGTAAAGAATTTACGCCCTTCGTGGAGTCTGTCACGTAGTCTAGTACTAGCTAGTAGCTCTCGGGAAGTTGGCGCGGGTGGACGTTTCACCCGAGTCTTTAGCGATACCCGATAGTTTTTTCATGTTTTCAGCAGTTAGATTTGAAATATTATCATCTTTAAATTAAATTAAGGTTAATTCAAGCCATTCCTTATACATATTCCATTTTTCCTTTTTTTAAATCTCTTATTTTTTAATGTGTAGTAACTACACAACACCGTAACGTTCGGGTGTTTTTAGTACAGTAAAGGAAAGGTTAAATATGTTTTGTAACATGAATTATAAAAATAAAACTTTTATTTTATTGGTTTGTTGGAAAAAATTGCCATTTGGCAATAAGCCTGCTAATGAACAATCAACATTATTTACAATCAGTTAAATATATATATATATATATATTTATTAATATGGGTGGTTTTTAGTGATCACTTTACACACTGTGTAACATTTACTATTGTGCCTAGATTTAAACATCTACGTTTCCTCAACTCTTCCATCTGTTGACTTTTGTGAAGTAAAAGAGCTGAAACCTTTATCATGTGGGTGAGATTCCTCTAGCTAAACCATTTCACCTACTAGGCAACGCCGGAAAACAATATTTAAATTTTTATACTTCTTATACCAGTAAGTTTGATCAACAATACTTCGAGTATGTCCAAATCTTTCTATATTTCCTTCTCAAAAATGTTTTTCCTCCGTTATAACAAATTTAAATATAAAAAACTTCAGATCCAAAGAAATCCAGCCTGTCTACAAACATTTGAACATACTCAAAGCTTTGTTGACGTCTTTACACCTTTACTTTTAAGTGTCATACAAAAACACACTCATATAAAATATCACCTCGAACAAACAATTTTAAATTTATAGCTAAAAAAGTGTAAGTAGGTTCATAGAATTAACTTTCTCTCGATCAATTGAAAAATCTTTTAATTATTTTACCTCTTAACTCACGTTAATTACTAACCTACTTTATAGCAAGTCGGGACATGAAGATAAAAGTAAAGCCATGTATTTATTTGAAATAGACAAAATAAAAATTTGTGAGTAAGCGACTTATTTATTTAAATACCGTTTCCATAAAGATTTCTTGTGAGAAAGTTATATAAGTTATAATGTAAAAATGAAACGATTTTTGTCGTGGTTTTTGCAAAAATTGTGAAATCCTAAAAATCACGACATCCTTTTGCAAAATCCTTCTAAGCGATCAAGCAGATTTGATCCACGCTTTGTTGCGTGTTCTGGCAGTTGCTATATAAAGCCTTTATAAGAAGGCAGACATTATCATAATGCCAATAGGAAACTTTTGAATCGCGAGCTGAATACTCATTTTCATATATCATTAAAATTTGACATAGTATGCATTGGATACTTTCAATATTTTTGCCAGTCGTTTGGGTTGTTTTACCTGATCCGTAATTGGATACGAGTTTCGGTGTTCAATCTTCTTTAATTTTCAGTGTTTTTTTTCGATAAAACCATTTCTGGATTAACATTTTAACCCTAAGCAAATGAGGAATTTCAGCCCTACGAAAATGTGTGAAAAAAATAATAAAAAATATTTTAATAAAAACGAACTACTTTGAATGACATCACTGATTTATATGACTCAACTTATGATATGAGAGTTGTGGAAAATTTCCGGTTCGTTAACCGTGGATGGACCAATGGAAAGAACTGATCGAGAATAAATAGAAAAGAATCTCCGACGTCGAAATACAAAACTTAAAAAAATCGTAACGCTGATAATACGATATATAAAAAATAAATAAAAAACTTTGGCTTAGTTTAGTAGTCTATTTACAAATAATAATACATAAAAACCAGTAAACTTCCTCATTCTTATTATTGAATCAGATTGTACATAGCATACCGTTGATAGATTGCAAATTCCAAATCAAATGTCGGAGGTTTGCAAACTGCTCTGCCATATTTTTTAACGGTGTAAAAAAATGTATGTGGAGTCGATACAGTTGACTGAGTCATATACTTGCGGATGCCTCCTGAGAGCCTTAACCACGCTTGCCTACTTTATAAGTCATCGAATTCTCGACGTCCTGGACGTCCACTGCTGACTGTTCGTGTACGCCAGGCATGATGTGTCAAATTAAATTAGTTTTGTATAACTGCATTTCAGGGCCTTTATTTTACTTATTATTCACATTCGTTTGAAAAACCCCGATTGGTTTTTATTGGTTTTTAAAAATGCGTTAGGTATTCACTTCCATCTAATTTATATCTACCCAAAGTATCGAAAAATGTATCGACTGCAAAAATGTTGAAGACCCCGATATATATTATTATATCTGCATCATTTAGTGAGATGATTAATGCCCCCAAGTTAAGCCGATGTACGAGACGGTAGATAGAGCATGAGCCCACATCACGATAAGAAGTAGTCGTGTAAAGATAAACAATAGTAATTAGCTATTTTCGAAACCTTAGCACAATAAATTACTCGGCTGTATGGTAATGCGCCCTACTTCAGATCGCCAAAATTAAAATCACAATCATCGATCATGTTAGCCCATTGATCCATTTGTTGCATCAAATCAAGATATTTTTCCAATCAATTCGTTACTATTTGAAACGTGAATATATTTTTTTACAAACTGGAGCAGAAGTAATTATTTCCATAATAAAATACAATGAGCTTCCTCCAGTTCGGATTAATTATTTTTGGCGTCCTTAATCAATAACCAAGGCAACATACCAAATACATCAATTGATGGTATTCAATAACTTGGTTAATCTATTTAAAGAATGATACAATCATTCAGTTTGGCCAATGGATTTTTTTTACTTTACACCACACTGAATTCGATTTTTTTGTTAAAAATTACACATACGCCGTTTAGGTAGGTTTCCTAGGACAGCGGTGCCCATTTTTAAACGACCGTAGTGAACGGCGATGCGGTGGAATAGTAGGTGTTATTATAAACTAAACATAAAAATACTTAAACGTTTAATTATAATTCTAGATACTGAAAATGATTTAAATAATTTTCAGTATCCCTTGTCATTACTTATAATATTCCTGTTATATAAACCTCCCTCTCCTTTACTGGCTTTTCCTACCCCTGTCAGTATCTAGATTTTTCATTTCTGTGCGTTTATTTTATAAATAACACATGCATAGGGACGTGGTTGTCAATTTTTTAAAAGTTCGAGATTAGCATTTAGCAAAAATTTACAAATCTGCTTTTCTTTCATACTTTTACTTTTATTTGCTTTTTATTTATCTTGATATTTTTATGTTTTTTCATTATGTATTTTTGTATCATTTAATTTAGTACGTATTATTTGGCAAATGATTTATTGCTCCTATTTCTTACTACAGTATTGAATGAGTTTCTAGAAAACATATCTCTATTATCATTTCAATTATGTTTTCATATATATATTATTTTTTTGTTGATTTCAATGATACTCTTATTTTTTTTAAACAACTATATTTTACGATTATTTTGTTGATTTTAATAATACCATTATTTTGTACCTTTGATTATGTGTGATTCTTAATTTGTATGGTTTATATTTTAAAAATTATTTCTGATGATCTTTTTTGCATTGTATTCTTTGGAATTTTATTATTTATTACTTATACCTTTTTTTCTAGATTGTTATTCTATTGCATCACATGTCATTATAATCTTTATAATTTTATTACGTATTTTTGTTGTTATTTATTGTGGCTTGACACGGGCTTAGCCTAAAAAGCCTTAATAAGTTCATTAATATTTAAACTAGTGTAATTTAGAATGAATAAATAAATAAATATATGGAAGGATTCGCTCTTTCCAAAACTAGTAGTGTTTAAAAATAATCTTAAGTAGTTTTAAAACAAAGCTTTTAATTTATTACATTTAATCATCTTATTCCACAAAATGCCGATTCAGTAAATAATATAAATTTCGATGATATTTAAATTTGTAGGTAATTAATTATCTTCTTTTTCTTTATTTTCAAACGAAATTTCTTCGTGATTAGACGTAATGCTGGACAAAAAATGGCGCAAAGTGAGATAGCAAAATTCTTAAACATACTGCAGCTGTAAAAAACAGAGCTGAAGATAATAAAATTTACAAAAAAAAAATACTTCATATGCTGATTCGATGTCCCCTAACTTTCACATCTGAGACATTGTTTCATTCTTCGAAGATACTGGACATTAGACAATTTAAAAAAAAGAGTCATTGCTACATTTTTGGCCATGAAGTTAGCAAAAATACTAACCGGGGAAATATGCTTATCTCTTTCTCACATGAATGTTTCATGTGTATCGTAATTTGATCAACTAGCTGTGATAAACTAACATACCCTGCCGCGTCAAAATGAAATTGATGGTGTTGACAAATTGTCTTTTTATACTGAGGTTGCTCTGACGGCAATAAGGGAATTCTTCTTCTTCTAGTGCCTTGCCGGATTCCCCCGACGTTAGCGATCACTACAGCGAAATTGAATGTATCTGTCCTGGGCTAATTTTACATTTCGCAGCCAGGACGACTGCTTATTAATGAACTCGCCGTAGTAATTTCTGGGAAAAAATGACCGGAGTGGTTTACCGTTGCCTTTTTGGTGAATTTTCTGTCGGTGCTACCTTCCCTTGGCTGGTTGGTTTTGGTTTTGAGGCGCCAAAAACTCGCCTTTCATCCTCTCGTTATCTGCTGTGATCACACCGTTATGAGTGTGATCCCATTGCCCGGGGTTCACGATGTGGACGCTAACGAGTTGGACTAGTCAGTAGTGTTGCCGGTGGAATACAACTAGGCGTTCGCAGCATTTTATAAAATCACATCCTAAAATGGAAATTCTAAAAAAATTTAAACCTTTTGTAAAAAAAGAGTTTTAAAAAATGTTGTTAACCGTTCGGAAAAGCTTGAAAAAATATTTTTGCAATTTCCGGATCTAAAAAGAGGTCACAAGACCTTTCAGAAGAAATAACGGATCCTGGTGAGTGGATGGGGTGAGGTTTCAATGTATCGTAATTTGCCATATCTTTTTTCAAATATCAAATATTTTAGCAAGCAGAGGATTAATGTGCCTATTTATAATACGTCAGCAGTCATTGGACTCGTGTCATTATTATCGAGAGCGGTTCAGAATAGCACCCCAGGTGCCTTTAACAGGTTTACAACTATTTTTTGTTAATACATTACAACAGAGAGGAAGAACATTTTATAAAAGAAAATACAGAAGTCTGGGCGTTTACAGGGCTTATGGCCTATCATTGGCAGGTTTAAGTGGCCAGTTTATACACTGTGTAACATATACCATTTTTTCTATGTTTGAACATCAATATTCCTTCAAGTCTTCCATTTTTTTTAAATCATTGACTTATTTCTGGAAAACACAAAAAAAAAATACATTAAATGCATCCGTAATAAATAAGTGTGAAAAAAATTACAATCGTTTTTTGTGAAAAACGTTATTCGTTCACTATGGTGAATAATCGAAATAAATAATAAATAACAATATATACCAAGTAACAAAATAAAATTAACTGTGATAAAATTTTCATGATAATTCGATAAAAAATAAATACAATATTAAAATTATCTACGTAGTAAAATAGACTTACGAAAGTAAAATTTGCAAGATGTGAATAATATTTCACTAAATAAATAAATTAATAAATCAATATGAATTTTTATTTATAAGCTATAAACAATAAAAAACCAAATTTTTAAAACAAATTAAATTTAAATATTGATTCAAATAACAAAATAATCATGATAATGTATGGTTAAAATATGAAAATTATTCTTTATTTCAGTATGAATGTAGAAAAAACAGACAAAAATAAATTTAAGATATAAAAAATTAGAAAAAATATAAAAGCTAAGATACTTACAAAAGCTAATAACGCACCTGTGTTAACTAAATAACTAGCTAAGCGGATGATATGAAATGTACCTTGAAATTAGCGTATTTTTATTCCGTTCCATCAAGTTCTATATAAAAATGTAAACCGTAGATTGATATCTTAAAAAGACGTGGTCCAATAAACATTCCCCTTATAACCAAATAACGGCGTTACAGAACTGTAGTATAATAAGATAATTACATTGATGATTTTACGATATGGCTATATTCGAATATAACTCATTTTCGGAATGTGTTCATTTATGTTTATCGAATTATTCTGTCTATTTAAACGCCCCGTCTACACTCGTGCAAACTCTTACCTTTTTAAGTTAACCCATTCCTCCCTGGGCCCTGATTACAATGGGAAGTCGACAGAGTTATCTTCGACTGTCTATAAAGATTAATCGATATTTGTGTACGAAAATGAATAAAATTTCATGAACATTTAAAATTTCTGAATCGATTACCTATCATTGAACATGTTTAAAAAAAAAATGCTTTTCATCCAGAAAACTTAATTTTACTTTGTTGATAAAATTGATGGTAAATGTTAACTTCCCATTGTAATCGGGGCCCTGATAGTATAAATTTGTCTTGGGTTGGTATTTACGGTATAGTGCGTATTTAATACGTGAAAACGCGCTATATCACGCTATAATTGCCTTCGAAATACCAGCTCTAAGCCGCGATAATAAACGCTATCCTCATCGGCACATATCAAGACGGTATAAAGTAATATATATAAATAATAATCGATATTTATGCACGGAAATGTATATATTTAGATGGGAATTCAAAGTAACCTTATTTGTAACCTCTAATTGAACATGTTTTGAAAAAAAAAGTAGAAAACAAATTTTGTTTTTCACACAGACAATTTAATTTTACTTTGAAGATAAAATTGAAGATAAATTTTAATTTCCCATTAGAATGCAGGCCCTGGTTCAAAATAACTTACAGAATATCTCTTATAAAAGAATGAATTTGGTCAAACTAATTACTCTCAGAACATATTTAGATATTTTTGAGTAGTTTTAGCCATTTTGAAGTTTTTTTTTTTTTTAATTACTCTTTGGGATCGGTTTTGCTTAGAGCTGCTATATATCAGGTTGTATACAATTACAACTCCCTTACAAACTTTAAAATAATTATTATGATAGATGTCGACCTCGTGGTGTAATGGTCAACGCGTTAGCCTACCATGCAAGAGGTCTCGGGGTTGATACCCGATATGGTTGATATGAAATATTTATTTAAAAGGGTGTTATCACACAAGAATATTTCAAAGTACCTGGACTGGTACCTAAAGCGTAAGACTGATCATCTTACCTTTATGTTACAAAAAATATCAAAAAAGGTTGCGATTGATGTAACAATGCAGTGCCCTATGCACCATCAGGTGCGGAAAGGGAATGACGATGACGATTAAAAAAATTAGATCTTTTTAATATTGAAATTCTCTGGTAGTACAAATTTGTACCAGTATTTTTTTATACGTATAGAGTTTTTTTTTAAAATAGAAAAATACCTGATTGTTTTCTTGCAATAAATAACGTAATTCAAAGAAAAAGTTCAATAACTCTACTAAATCTATGTTCAGGGATCAAAGGGTTAATTCCACACGAACTCAAAACGGCTTAAAAACAACATGTATTGCTATAGTATGAATAGCGATATTACATTACTTTTGATATTGATCAGTAAAACAGATCAACTTATTTATTTTTATTTCTTTATTTACATACATAAGTTTAGTGTACATTATTTGAGACAATAAGTCCCAACTGCATGGGACTAAAAGTCTTGTATTGAGATGGGACGAGGAATTATATGACACAGACACGTGAGTATATTAATAAAGCTAAATGTAATAATCGATTTATTAAAGACATAATATTAATAATAAAATAATAATAATCTGTGGTGTAATTCACCACTGTAATTGGGCCTCCTGGCCTGTTGTGGTGCAAAAATAAAAAAATAAAAAAAAAATAAAAAAAATATTAACATAATATTTATAAATGAAACCATGTATTCTTTAATGATAGAGAGGGTGCAGAAAAAAATTGTACGTTATCTGTATCTCAGGGAGTATGGATTTTACCCGTGGCTTTTACCGCCCGACTTCTTACTAGGAATGCTGAATGAATCAAATCATTGTAGGGGAGAAGGGATATTCATTTAGGTGTTCGCTTTTTTCAACTAATTGGTGGTTGCATACATAATTCCGGTATTCTGAATGAATTCGGTCTATTTGTCCCTGATAATTGTATTCGACGAAGGCAATACAGGTTGTTATACCTACCACGATGCAGAACCAACCTGCCAATGGTTATGCCGGTAGGTAGAGCAATCGTGTTATTCAATCGTATTGCCTCGGATGTCGATATATTTCATAATAGTGGGATTTCTCTTTGGAGGGCAATTTCTAAATTGAGGACTGATTTAACAAAGCGAAATATCTACAAAATGTGAATTTTTCAGGAGAAGGTTTGTTCATGTTAAAAATAAAACTTTTACGATTTTAAATAAAATTAAATTGACGTTTTAAAGATATGTAAATTCCTTGCACGTGTACTAAAAATCAACAATGTAGAATGAGTAAAATTATTTATAAAAACTTTCTAAATTTACGATTTTTTTATAATAATAGTAATATAATATTAATGTATGGAAAATTGATTTGTGTTGGGAATTAAATAAGTTTACTTTTGCAGGAAATCATTTTAAATTGATTTTTTGTAAAATGAAATGTCTACTGACATATCTTAGTACCTATGTAAATATACACATATAAATAATAATAATAAATAATAAATAATAATAGGTATTTACCTCCTACATATATTTTATTACATACATAATAGCACAAATAAAGTGATATTGTGAAATATATTTCAAATAATATTATTTTATTTTTATAATTATACTTCTTTTTCTTGGCTGAAATCATGTTTTGTTTGTGATTTTTTTTCGATTTTAAAAAACGTAACACCCCTAATTTTTTTTTAGATATTTCGCTTTGTGAAAACTCTATGTAGTAGTGTACCTAGTTATTTCGTTTTGTAAAAATACACGATATTTGAACCGCTACAACTTCGCGTATATATCGTTTTAGGAAAGTTTCATTTCACCAATCGATAAAGCTCACGTGGAAGAACCCATTTCAATCAAAAAACGCATTTGTTTTTTTGTAGAAATTTCACTTTTGTGAAAACGATCCTCAATTGTAATATGTATGTCAATTTTACATGACTTTTTTTCTATTTTCTATTTAATATTTAATGAATCTGATATGTATTGTTTGTAATGTGTTGAGAATTAATTGGATACTGTGTAACGTTCTTAATATAACTAAAAATAAATAAATGAAGAATAAATGGAATACTGACAATATGCTCTTTTCACTTATTTTTTTATCTGTTCTCTCGCCGCAAAAGGAATTATGTTTAATTTATCATTGAAAAAGCGGTTGACATTTCAAAACGAATGCAAGTGATAGTTTTACTAAGATAACAGGTGAAACAAAATTATTTTTATCTTAAACAATCCTCGTACTTACATGTAAACATGTTTTATCATAATTATTTTGTTGGGAGAAAAGACAACTTGACTGTGTTTATGTTATAAATGTGAGCGTAGAACTCAAGCCAATTATATTATTATTTGTGTAGAAGTTAAAAAATAAATACCTGCAGAATTATGTGTACTTGCAATATTTTGAGTTAGCCCAAATTTTTGTAGAGAAGGACTGGATTCAACTCCTTGGGGAGCTGTTTATATTAACATATTACAACAGAGATGAAGAACATTTAAGAGAAGGTAATATAGAAGTCTTGGTATCTACAGAGCTTATGACCTGTCTACGAAATACGAAAAGCAAAATTTGTTGACAAAAAACAATGAAATTTATTGCAACAGAGAATGAAACCAAATCTAGAAAGGGGAAAACGGAAGTGTAGGCATTTAATGCTTCTGACCTGTCACTAAGCGACTTATGTGATATATTAACAAACTGCTAAATTCACAATTTTGAGTCATTCTCAACTCTTCCATCATTTGCCCTTTTAAAGTTGAAAGAAATCGCGGTCTGACTTTTCTTCATATAAACATATTCTCGTATTTCTCCACAGATTATAGCAATACAGCGGTAATACTTTTACGCATTATAGAAATTTACCATTGACGTGTCCTAATTGAATTGTGTTTATGATAAATGATGTATTATGGGAACTAGAACCATCCAAAAACCCTTCAATGCGCCCAGTTTTATCTGCCGTCTTCGGACGTACTGTATACAAATATGATAACAATTTTTGAAAAACGAAAAAACAACATAACAGAAAATTCTATTGCAATTACCTTTCTTAAATAAAAAACAATTGAAATTCAGTTTTGATGTACGAAAACGGGACAACGAAACGCTGATTTTAGTTAGTAAAAATCAGTTTGACGTGCTGTTATCTTTTTGTACAGTTTTGTGGAGGCATTTGCGAGAGAGTGACCGAAAAACAATGTTCAAAATACCTTTTAACCAAAATACTCATCCCCTGCCTATCCTCTTACTCAGCCAAAATTGTATTGATGAGACATACAACGCATTTTCAATAATATTTCTATTAAGTATGTTTCTTGTACAAGTTAGTAGCAATATTTTGAGTATGCTGGAATCCAGCCTTATCTACAAGAATTTAGGTATACTCAAAATATTGTTGATCAAACTACATTGTATCACGTATTTAATGCACTTTTAAGAACATTCAAGAATTTGCGGCTGCTTGATAGTATCCTTTTGCAATACTTTTTTATTACATTAATCGCTCGACGATGCAATATTTATTTAACCAAGTGGTACCACACACACTTAAGAACAGAATCCCGATAATGAACATGCAACTTGCAACGATCAAATGAATAAGGATGACAAGGCATAATAACTCGACTGATTTTAAATAATATATTTTATTTCAGTTTCACTCATGGTATAATGGCGTGGTAGTGTTGCGGACTCGCTGATTAAAGATCTGAGATTCAAATTCCACTCTACCAAAACTCGATTCCCATTTTTCCAGTCGTTATTTACGACTTTTTCGAGATCGAAACATTAAATATAAATGAACATCAGGGGCGAATCGTCTAAATAAGCGATCATGCACAGCTTTCCATTATATTTGACTTTTGATAGTAATAATTTTGAATAAATTTTTTTGCACCACAACACGCCAGGAGCCCCAATTATAGTGGTGAATTACAGCACAGAACACCCAGGCTTGAGAAAAATCACATTTAACTTTTATGTTCTCACCGGGAATCGAACCCGGAACCATCTGTGTGTGAGTCAAGCGTCTTGACCACTACACCATGTTCATGGGAAAATGAATAAAATAATTGTTATTTTGTATAAATCATAATCTTCGTTTATATCTTCCTCCAAAAAAATATCTTGAAAGTACGCCCAGCCCGTTCTCAGTAAACGATGAAACTAGCCGATTACTTCAGCTTATTGCTCCATACAAAAAAGTACACGATATTTTACGTAAAGACGTAAAATATCGTGTACTTTTTTGTTAGGTTAAAGAACCTAGTCGCGTTTTATTAGTACTAACACAAGCTTGCAGATTGAAAATATTATTTGAGGATTCTTTATTTAGAAACTAGTATTATTAGAACATATTTTTCGTATTATTAGAACATTATTAATAGAACATTATTTTCGAAGGACTATTTTCCTTTGATACGATACCTTTGACATATTATGTACCACATAGGACATGTGGCGTTTGCAGTGGCTGTTTACATCATTATTAATTTTGAAAGGTATCAGCCAGTGCTCAGTGTTGACATTTAAATTATAATGGAATAATATCTTCTGAATGTTATTGTAGTATTTTTTTTAATAAACGTATGAACAAGTATTGTATCAAAATAGAATAGAATAAAGCTGCGTATATCCCATGGTAAATAATAATAGGAAAATATCACAGACTACAAATACCGATGAAATATATGAAATGGATTAAGAAAAAATATTTGTACTTTTAAAATAAATATGGATGTTGTGGAGAAATGTTTTCATAAATAAATGTAAAATAGAAATTTCATAAAAATACGTTCATAAAAAAACGCGATGTTTTTGGCCTTGGTTGTTGTGACGTCAAGATTTGTGATATTGTTCAACACAAATTTCTATGGTCAGGAACAAATAAAAATTACTCGCGACGTATCAGGGGCGTAGCCAATGAAATCTCCATTTTTGCGGGAATTTAAAATTACAAATTTAAAAGTATTTTTTATGCTACTAATTATTAGTAAAAAATATTTTTTTTTACCAAACAGTATTTCATAGACCTTTGTCACTTTAAAAAATTATTAAACAAAGTGATATTTTCCTATTGTCAAAGCCAAACATGTCGCGTTTTGGTAGACATATTAAAAAAAAGTTTTTATGTATGAAAACACTTCTCCACAGTATCCATATTGATTTTGAAAATGCAATTAATTTTTCTAAATGCATTTTACATATTTTTATTGGTATTCGAATGATGTAATATTTTCTTATTCTTCCTCTCCTCGATGGAGGTTGGAAGTTTTTGGCAGCTGCCCTGAACAAAGACTGGCTGCTGCAATGGAGCCAGTCACGCAAGTTTTTAAGTCAAGACGTGGGCCTTCTAAGTGCCCTGCGTCTTCCTTCAATCCTTCCCTGTAGAATGACTTGTAAAATGTTTACTTTTCGCCTCTCATCACATGCTGAAAGTACTGAAGTTTTCTTTTCTTTCTGGTAATCAGTACCTTTACTTTCTGGTCACCGGTACCTTTTAATCTTTTTTCATTTTTCGGGGAACATCGCGTCGTCATTTCGGTCTCCACGTTTTAAAGGTTTCGAGTGTCCACGTACGTTTTGAAACCGTAAAAAATGAATAAATAAATCGGTTTTTTCACAGTGAGGTAACAATGAGGAAGTTCATTGTTTTATTTGTTAATAAACTATTAAGACCAATTACAGATTTCACATTTATTTATTATGAATGCAGGAGGAGAGGGGAAAAAATAACTCAATTCTAAAAAAATAAATATAAAAATATTAAATAAAAACAATATGTTTCTTTTTTGGGTAATAACGTGTGTGTTGGATTTATTCCGACGTTTCGGCTACCGTTGCAGGAGCCATCTTCAGGGTAAACTGAGTGTTTTGTAGAAAAAAGTATGTGTTTAAGTACTAATAATTTGTACCATGTCGCAGTCGGCAGTAGGCACATTTCTATTTATTTTTGTAGTGTGTAGTGCTATTTTTTAATAAAATAAACATAAAAGGGAGACGACATTGTATAGCTCCAAATATACTTTCCTCCCCTCTTTCTCTGCTTCCATGAATATTTATATTTCTTAGTAAAAATTCACAACAAACAATAATTAATTAGATGCAGGTAGTAGATATACATATGAATAAGTTAAAATTAAAAGTTAAAATAAAAATAAAAATAAAAATTTAAATTTAAAAAAATTAAAATTAAAATTAAAATTAAAATTAAAATTAAAATTAAAATTAAAATTAAAATTAAAATTAAAATTAAAATTAAAATTAAAATTAAAATTAAAATTAAAATTAAAATTAAAATTAAAATTAAAATTAAAATTAAAATTAAAATTAAAATTAAAATTAAAATTAAAATTAAAATTAAAATTAAAATTAAAATTAAAATTAAAATTAAAATTAAAATTAAAATTAAAATTAAAATTAAAATTAAAATTAAAATTAAAATTAAAATTAAAATTAAAATTAAAATTAAAATTAAAATTAAAATTAAAATTAAAATTAAAATTAAAAAATAAAAAAAATAAATTAAAATTAAAATTTAATTTAAATTTAAATTTAAATTTTAGATTTCCGGTGAGAACACAGAAATCAAAAGTGGTTTTTCTCAAGCCTGGGTATTTTATGCTGTAATTCACCACTGTAATACGGCCTCTTGGTCTGTTGTGCAAATCAAAAAATATATATAATAGGCCCTTTTCTAATGTTACATAGACAGATATTAAAAATTTGGCTGTGTTCGCCAACATCAATAAATCAAAGGCATGTAAACGAAATTGTACACCAAAGGGTTTATTTATTTCTCTTGCAAAAGTTGAATAGTTAATGAAAACAAAAATATTTTCAATACCACGGACATTCATTTTGAGGTCAAAAACATTGCTAAAAACAATTTGGATTCTTGAAATAGATTACTTTACTTCGTTTGCGTGAATGGCATTCAATTTTGGACAATTTATTATTTAAACGAAGAAAATCAATGGCACCTATCTCCAATTTACGGAAAAATAGAAATCATTGATTTATTTCTTTAAATAAGTAAAAAAAATAAGCAGACTTAGTCAAACACAATTTCAAATAAAGAAAGTATTTTTTTGGTACGTACCGTGGCAGTGTTGTGAACTCCGGTTTTGCAGGTTCGAGCTTTGTTCTGTTATATACTTCAAATTGAGTAATCGGTTAATTTTTTTGTCAACTTAATTTATCTATGAAAACAACCCAAAACTACTGTAGGAGTCACTAATTGTGGTGTATATCACCCAATAGCAATCGGCCACTTGTTGACTACTACTGGCTCAGTAGGTAGGTATATAAGAGTGGTTACACTACTCGTAGATGATTTTAGTCCTGTGTTCAAATGTGATGTTGGGAGTCGATCGAAATCCTACATCCAACATTTCACGCGTGGCCCCACTGATTTTATTTTTTAAGATCCTTATGACTTTTTAATTTGTTTTTACTACGTACTTTTTTTTATTACATCTTTTACTTTATTTTTTAATGTGTTTTTTTTTCTCTTTCTACTCGGAATTTTGCTATGTTTTTTTTAAGATGCTTTTGCTGTACACATACGTTTATTTTTTTATAATGACTTTAAATATGTTTCTTACTATGTACTCTGTTTTTATTTCGCATTTTACTGGGTTTAAAAATATTTTTATTTACATATTTATATATTTTTAATGTTTCGTACTATGTTTTTATATTTATTACTTTGTCTTTACTATGTTTTTGCTTCGTTTTTTTACTATATTTTTACTATGTTTATACTACATTCGTTATCATGTTTTTATATCATTTTTTACTTTAACAAATTACAACAGGGATGAAGAATACTTTAAATAAGGGAATATGGAAGTCTAGGCATTTACAGGGCTTATGACCTGTCATTAGCTGGTTTAAGTGGCCACTTTACACACTGTGTAACAATCACCATTTTGCCTATGTTTGAACATCCATATTTCTTCAATTCTTCCATTTATTGATTTTAGTGAAGTTAAATAACCGGAACCTTTATGTTGTAAAGAGATTCGTCTGACTTAATTATTTTACATAATAGTCAACGCCTAAAAACATTTTTTCAATTTTTAAACTTCTTCTTGAACCAGTTGGTGTTCTCCATCCCGGTTGTAATTTGTTAATCTTAATGATTCCCGAGGGGGTGAAATCAAGTTTTTTGTCTACGAACATTTGGACAAACTCAAATATTGTAATTTCTTACCTTGTTTTTACTTTTTCCTCTATCTTTATAACTGTTTCTATATATTGATTACTGTTTTTTTATATTTTTTGTAACCCTAGTTAGGCAGTTAAAGCAACTTTGTATAAATTATAATTTTGTGTATGTAATATAATATGATAATAAATAAATAAATACAACAGCGCTTTCAATTAACCCAATTCAGAAAAGTATGAAGTATATATCATGCATTCCTAGAGACCACGACGCTTAGCATTGAACAAGGCAATAAATACGAAGGATTAACAACTGCAATAATAATTGGTCTTCTAAACTAAATACGCAAATAATATTTTGAGATTTGAATAATTGGATTGTTGTTATTTTAAACTTGATGATACTGACGAAAACTGAGATCGCTCCATTTTATTATTCCTTTATTTGAAAGTTCCAATTCGTATTACAACAGGTCACATTGTGCGACATGTATATTGACAATGAAATCGCTCTTTCAAAGTAGTTTTACACCATCAATACAAATATTTAAAGCGATTTGTTTTCTTTGAATCAGAGAGGTCAGCAAAATGGAGCCGAAGTACTGTAAATAATTTAACAAGAAGATTGCAGACCGAATGAAAGGAGATTTTAATGGAAAATCACGGCTCCGGTTGTCACAAATTCGCAACGGGCCCATATTGCATACTACATCAGCCTGATTATTAGGCTATTGAAACCACTCCCTCCATATTCCAAAAACAGTTTTTAAGGTCTTCCTATCGGTTTCGCTCAAACCAATTTTTTTTTTTTAAACTTTTCATAAATATGAGGTTTAAGGTGTTTGTATTTTTCTTGCAACATAACAGACTAATTACACTGGTGAATAAAAAACACAAACTTTAATTAAAAATATTAATTTTAATATTATTAATATTTAAAGCATTATTTGTAGTCAAACACTAAATGTTATTAAATATTTGTATATTTTTTTACATTTTTACATTTTTTTTTTGCACCACAACAGGCCAGGAGGCCTAATTACAGTGGTGAATTACATCACAGAGCACCCAGGCTTGAGAAAAATCACATTTTAATTTTTGTGTTCTCACCGGGAATCGAACCCGGAACCTTCCGTGCGTGAGTCAAGCGTCTTGACCACTACACCACGGAGGCCGCGTATAACCACTTCCCCGTCACACACCCGTCTCTTCGTCAGAACACCAATTAAACCAACATAGAAACCAACATGCAAAACCTACTGAACACCTTCACCATAACTTATCAATGAAACTTCTTGGTTTAGTTTTACTTTTTATTATTTTGACCAACGAGCGCTTTCGCCTAAGTAGGCATCTTCAAGATTGGTGAATTGTTTACAACGTTTACAGTAACATATTTTGGAGATAAGATCAAATAATTATTTTAACAGGGGATTTATTTTAACAGGGGAATTATTTATAATTTTATCATAATCATTAACTATAGAGTTTTATCAAGGAATATCAACAAAAAACATCAATATTACCTTCGCCATAGTTGTTGCACAAAAATATAAAGCCAACACGACATGCATTTTAATAAGCACACGCACTGATTAGGACAAACATGCACTGATTAACTTATGAAAATATTCTATGTTGTTAAAGAAATAGTTGAAAAAAGGTAGAGGGGATGGATGGAGGGGGTGAGCTTTATAGGTTTAAAAGGGGGACCATTACAGTGGAACAATAAATTTAAATCATGACTTCTATAAAAATACAGGAGTTCAAATCTTACATACAAATAATAAAGGGTTAAAAGTAAATAATATGGAAATATTTCACATTTAGGAAAGTTAAAATAATACTATAATAGACTATATTGAAGAGTTGTTTGATCAAAAATCAAACAACCTTTCAATATAGTCCTTTATACGATATAGATTGTATCGAACGGAAGAGACCACTCTATTAGATTGCTACGGGAATAAATTTATTGAATCTATGCTGTTAACATTATTACCCTTGTGTGTATATGTATAAGTGTGTATACATCTTTGTAAATAAACTGAATAATTTGTAAATATGTAGTTATTATATTCTCATTGAAACATAAAATTATCTATTAATATTTTATAAATAAAAAAAACAAAATATATATTTTTTTTTATAAGGTCAATTATTTATTTTTTTGCCAATAAACACCGTATTTCGGCACTGAACCTGAACCTGGACCCCGATTACAATGGGAAGTTATCAGAGTTATCTTTGACTTGTTTTTAAGCCCATATAATATTTCTCTATGTTAAAAAATCCACTGACTCTGTCAAACCAAATCATCGAAAATATAGAGAGTTTCAAACACCTGAGAGTATATGTTACAGAAAAAAGAAGCTTTCAGAAAGAACTAGGAGTGCAGTTAGGAGTAGCAGGCGCCACATTCAACAGTATGAAGGCTGTCTGGAGATACTCAGCGAAAACCAAATGCCGCTTATATAACGCCTGCATAACACTTATTCTCCTCTACGGATGCGAATCTTGGCACCTCACAAGGGCCCAAAATAAAAATTCTGAGTTTTGAGTATAAGTTTCTAAAAATAATCTTGGGTGTGCGGTATTTTGACTTTGTGCGAAATGAGGCAATAAGAGAATGGATGCAGCAAACTCCGGTGACAACTGTCGTCAAGCGGAGGCGATACAGTTGGCTAGGCCATATATTGCGGATGCCTCCTGAGAGCCTTAACCACTCCTGTCTACTTTACAAGGCATCAGGTTCTCGACGTCTTGGGGCCTTATGCTGGACTCATTCGTCTTTAGAATCGTATGCGACTTCCGTAATTCGACGAGTGACATCATTCTTGAACCACCCATACGAATGCAGTCTATTGAAAACCAATCGACTTTATTTCAAGTGCCCCAAAACACTCGACACTGACAATCGAATGCGACATCCTAACTTCAGCTGTCAAATTTCCTTCATGTAAAACGCTCGGCATTCATGTTTGAATGACGAGTAGGTATTTTTGTTGTATTTTAACTTAAAATTTACAACACTGATCGATGACGTATCACACAAATGCGCAACAAATATAACTGTACTTATTTTCAATCCATTACCAAATGAAGTTTCACTAAAAACATAATTTTTAAATTATTTTATCGCTCGTAATGTCAAAATACGTATTTGAGATATATATTATACAATATGTTTTTGGAATCCATTAAATGAATACGAAATATTTCTAATAACATGTGGATGTGTGTTATGTCAAAGGCAAATAATAATTATCAATGTTGCCGTGTCTCAATAAAACATTTTAATTTATTTTTTTCATAATATTCCGTAAACCAAATATTCAACGGAAGAAGTCTGACAAGAAACAATAAAAGTTTACGTGTGGCAGGAGAGCCATAGATAAATACGGATTTGTTAGTGTTGCCACTTTTTCATTCTTCTCTGTAATTGAATTACCGGGGGGTTTTTAAGAATAGCATTATTTTATTATTATTATTTTTTTTTTTTTCACCACAACAGGTCAGGAGGCCCAATTATAGTGGTGAATTACATCACAGAGCACCCAGGCTTGAGAAAAATCACATTTAATTTTTATATTCTCACCGGAAATCGAACCCGGAACCCTCCATGTGTGAGTCAAGCGTCTTGACCGCTACACCGGGGAGACCGCCTGACAAAGCAATCGAGATGCCCAATCGACTATTGTCGAGTGGGTGACAAAATGTCACATCTTTCCAGCATAAGGCTCCTGGACGTTCACTGCTGGCTGACAGTTCGCCGGCAGTTTATGTCAGAAGTTCTGGACGAGAACCTGACTTGGAAGGACGCAAAGGAGTTAGCGGCCGACAGAGATGCATGGAAGCTCTTTGTGGATACCATATGTTCCAGCTAAGGAGCGGACATGAAATGATGATGATGATGAAGTATAAATAATATGGTGAACGGTTGGTTTTGTAAATAATTGAAAAAAAATAACAATGTTTTGAGTATGTCCAAATGCTTGCAGACTGGCTGGATTTTTTCCCTAGGGAGTTGTTCATATTCAAATTTGTTGCAACAGAGAGGGAAAACATTTTTGTGAAGGGAATATGGGGGTCTAGGCATTTACAGGGCTTAGGACAGCATTTTGGCATACTCAAAACATTGTTGAATTAACTACCTGGTAAAAGAAGACGGATACAAAATTGGGAAATTGTTATAAGAAAAAAAAACAAACAAATGAAGAAAAGCGTTATTTTCGAGCTCTTTACGTTTCTTGGTAAATTTTATTGCTCGTGAGTACAAAGTAGTTCTGTAAAGAACAAAATGTTATCCTAGCGGTATTTCTCTAAACACGACTCTTGTAATTCATTTAATTGTCATGGGGTCACTCATTATACACACTTCCAGTAGTGACGGAGTTTTTATTCAATGACATTAGCATGCGAAACTTGTAGAATATGACGTCCTATTGCTAAATGTTATGGTAAGTATTGCTATTTATGAGATTTTTTATCGACAATTTTTTACAGACCAAAAAATGCATTACAATGAACAGTAGGTAAGTGTCAATATCATCATATCCCTTTTCGCACCCGATGATGCATAGGGAACTGCATCGGTAAACAAATTGCAGCTGAGTTCAATCATCTGTTACATGGAGGTAAGGTGATAAAAATACCTAAAAAAACAAACATTTCACCTCGATCCTTCCAGGAATCGAACCTGGAACCTCATGCATGGTAGGCAAATGCGCCAACCGTGTTACACTACGAGGTAGACTTATCTCCACTAGATTTCCCTTTTTTTATAATTTTTACTTGAGAGCAGCCATCGAGTCGAAAACACCAATTGATAAAATCAATTAATATGTAGTTAATAATGATTAAGTATAGTTCCTACAAGGCGGACTTTGGATTTTAAACTATTACTCGGTTGGAAAAACTAGTACTCGGAAAAACTAGTACTCGGTTGTTTCTAAAAAAACAAAGCTTTTTTTGTTTTTTTTTTTCATTTAATTTATTTACGTCGTATGTTATATACCTAAAAAAATGTTTTTCCGTGTCTTTTTATATTTGTAATTTTCAAAAGTTTTACACATTTTGAGTATTTCCAAATTGTTTATTTAACTGTTTCACTTTCAACTTCACGATGACATATTTCTATTTTTTAATAGATACTATTAACCTTGTTACACTTTTTGACTACATTAGAGCCTCGATAATCTTGACCCCCGCTTATCCGGTGATCGTGGTAATCCGGATAAATGGGGCGGGGGCATTCGCGGGGGAAGATTTTTTGAAAATAACTAATTACTTTAGCTTTGTTTCAAACGCGCAGCCTTTCTGCATCTTTATTATTCACTATTGTTAATACAATATAACCGATGTCGACTTTTGATAATTTAAATGGCTTAATTGATGTACCATCGTTACTGGAACAAGTGGCATTTAATGTTCCGATCTGCCGGTTGCGAAATAATAATGTGCTGTTCCTTGATCCACACAGCACAAACTATTGCTTGCATGCACCAATGTCCCGATTGTGTCGTATTGCAAACTCGAGACAAGATCTGAACTTTTTTGTTGTAAGTCATAAAGACTATAAAAGATTTAAAAATTCACTGAGATGGGCCGGATCTTGTCTTGAGGTAGTAATTTTTATTTTTTTTGTCCTAGCTTTAATTTTATTTAATTGTATTTTATTTTATTAGTGCCTGTATTTATTATAAGAAATTGTATTTACCATGGTTAGAATGGACTGCATAAGCCCTTCAAATAAATAAATAAATAAAGAAATATCTAAAGTTAAACATACATTTTTTTATTTCTATTCAAGTATTGTAGACCAAAATCTGGACTCCTTGGTGATCCGACAAGATCCTGTTTTTTACCTGTCCGGATTGTCGAGACCCTACTGTATTTCTAAATTGTTGGTTTAACTGTAGGTACAGTAACCGGCGTCAAATAAAGGACATCGGGCTTAAGAAAGAGACTGCTGGCCTAATCGGATTTGTAGAGCATCTACTTTGTCATTCATACATTTATATAGATCACGGACTCGTGCAACAAATACAATGCTCTATAACATCTGTAGTCAATTTCTTAAACCCGATGTACTTTATTAACGGCAGTACGGGTACTGCAAGTATTAACTCTTTTTTAAATGACACATTTTACAAATACCCACACTCCAATTTATATTCGAAACACTTACTTTTTATATTTATATTTGTTATTACAATAAAATAAATATAAAACAACAAAAAACCACTTATTTTTTATTTTTCTACGGATCGGTTTCAAAACTACACCATTTTTATAAATCTAGTATACTTAACTTATAAATCTTATCCTATTTTATTTAAACAGTGATTACTAAATATTATCAAATAAATATACATAAAAAAAATATATAAATGTAACTTCTCACTTTTTTCTTAAATATATTGTATTCCTGACTGCACTTTCTATTTTCTTTGTTTTTTTCATTGAATAAAAACATTCCTCTGTAAGTATAATGGTGTTGTGCTGTAGTTGTTTTAGATGGATACCTACGTTCTTTAAAACAAGACGTTTATTTTGTCATTTTATTGTTTTTTTCTTATTATGATATTTGTTTTATCAATTTTATCTTGCTTGTGTGTGAGTATATTATTTTTATTTTTTTATGCAAAAGGTACCTACAATTTGCCGTTTATTTAAACAATTTGCCGAAAATAAAAATTTCGTTTAAAAAAAAATCCATTCCAAATTATCATCTGCCATTATTTTTTAAGCAGTTACAATTGCTATTAAAATCCATCGTTAATTCACAATGCTAAAACTAGTGCTAATCATGGCATCACTAGTCTCCTGTCTCCACAATTTGTTCCGTTTAAACTGCTCCACTTTCAACTGAAACTTCATTGTCGGTAGAGTAACTCCATTGCTGATTATTCCGTCCCCACAATATGCGAGATCGTGTATCAACGGATTTCTGGTAATTAATTTTCTTCCTGTCAAAGGTGTACTTATTATACCTTCACTCAAAGTTTCTTCGAGATTGGACCATGTTCCATTTTAAGACATTAATGAATGGAGTTGAAGAATCTTTCATTTAAGGTATATCTGATTAAGAGTTTATTCTAGTTTGTAATGTGTCAAATGGTCAGGGCGTTTGCTTACAATGCTATAGATCTCGGGGTCCAATTCATTATTGTCATTAAATATTTATTTTAAAAAGGTGTTTTTTAATAAGCGTTATACTAATTATTGTAACGTCCCTTTGTGGGGAGTGTGAAAAATGACCAATTTCGATAAAATAAGAGAATGTCAATACTCAATGTATCAACAGATTTCAAAGATTTAATGGTGCCTTTATTGCTTGACAGCTACGCTCTGTGCATTGTTGTGAGATAATGCAAAAAGTGAGCTGAACAAATAAATGCAGATCAAATCCATCACAAAATATATACGCTATTCACCAGTGTCGCTCAACCAGTAAAGATGAGAATCTCGCCAAAATGTGGACAATAATTATGTCCGACCTCCCACAAGATGTGTGAAGAATCAAGATAAAAAATAGGATTCAAAATTTAAATAATCTCGGAGCCTCAATAATCACTGTGTATTGCTAATTAAAATATGTAGACCAGGTAATTGCAAAATAACAAAGGCATTTTCTCGAAATTACCATTTTATTCTTACAAGCAAAAATTATAAAGTTTTGTACGTTTACCTAGCCAAATATAAAATCAAGAAGTCCAAATCGCAAATGATTTGGAAATTAAATAAAAAATAAAAATAAATATTGAATATTTGATTCTTGACACCAATCATCCACGTTAAATGCTTAAAATCTTATTTGTAGACGTTCAAAGTTTTTTTGTTTCAAATAGCCGGAGTATTTTGTGAAAAGTTCCAGTTTTTAAAGGTACATCCTGCCAACATCTTAGCGTAAGCCACAGCTGTCCGCGTCATTCTTCTAAATAAAACTCCAACCGACCTTATTGTCGTCTATGCGGCATCGGGTTAAACAATTCAGATTTCATAAATAAAACTTGACGATAATTGTCAAGATTTAGGCAGATGTAATGATAATCCATTATAAAGATGGTAATATACCATATATTTTAAATATAAAAAATAAAATGGGGTTTTTAGGAAGCATGCCGTAAGGGCGATGCTCTCACGATATAAAAAAAACTACATCTTAGCTTGTGTTAAGTTACACGTTTATTCAGGAATTTCACTTGCGACGGGCAGTCTTTGCTTTTCAAAATGCACGGTCTGACATGGTATTGCCACACTTGAATTTTGACGTACCAAAAAATATTATTTGACCCGTGCTTAATTACGCGCTGCTTAAATGGGGCAGGATGAAATATAATCGTTACAGTATCTTACCTTCATCTAACAAAAATGATTTAGGTACGCTACGGCTTGTGTACTAATGCAGTGCCTTATCCACCATTGATGCGGAATTAAATGATGATAATGGATTCGTAAACATATTTGTATCCTGGAACACTTTAGTTTCTTTAAATTAACAGTGCTTTGCAATTATATTTGAGTCCTTGATGATTTTCCGAATATTTGAGTTTACTGTTTACTGTTTACCATATTGATGTGCTATATATATGTTTTTTTTAAATTATTTTTTTTTATGTTTCTGATCTTATATTTGTGGTGATATACTCATGTGTCTGTGTCAACAATTGCTCGTTCCATCTCAACATAGGGCTTTTAGTCCTATGGAGTTAGGACGTATGTCTCAAATAATGTCCAATAAACTTACGTATGTAAAATATAAATGTAAATAAATAAATAAGAAATGGCTAATTAATTCGTTTATGTATATTTTCATTCTGATTATGAATATTTTAATCGCGTTCGCCTACCATGCTTCAGGTCTCAGGATCGATTCCTGGTGTAAATTCATGTGTTTTCAATGTAGATTGTGTTTTTCTATTGACATTTCTTGGTCGAATTGCATTTTGATTATAATAATAAAATCGTACGTACGTATTTTTATTATTATAATGTTTTTTAGGTATTTTTACACTGCAGTATTGTACTGTTCCTGGACTGGCACCTAAAATGAAAGCCTGACCAGGTAAGGTTACCTTCATGTAATAGATGATCGAACTCTGTTTCATTTAGTTCTCAATTCCTTTTTCCTATGCACCATTAAGGGCGGATCAGAGTTCTATTATGATGATGATATATATCATGTTTATTTTTATCTTTTTTCAAACATCAAATTTATAAATATGACAAAATCTAATCTGCCATATTTACCAAGACAAAAGTGTGTGTACCTTTTTTGTTGTGTTGTTATTTATAACTCGTATCTGTAACTGGTTGCGTTACCTGCTTATATTACACCATCTCACTTCCTGACAACGCCATACTTTGCCTGCGGATTTACCTAATAATAATCATTTCTATTCAAACAATAAAGCCTATTTCCGAGAAACAACGCCTTGATTTGGAGATCACACGAAACAAATGGCTGCTAAGGTTAATTGGTTGTTTAAGAATCAAGAATCCCAATAATTCGTCCTCATTATTTCGTAATGTGAGAAAATTTGTCTATTTAAACCACTAATTGTATTTCAAAAGAATATAGCTACGTTAACTACAGATAATAGGCTTTAAATTAACTACTAGTATGCATATTATGTAAAGTACAAATAGATAATCAAGACTGTTTGAAAGACTGAGTGAAATTTCTTGTTAGAAGTTCATTGTAAATTGAGGATCGTTTTTTCAAAACACGATATTTTCCCCAAATTTTTTTTTTCGATTTTTTTTTTTTTAATTTGAAGTTGAGTCACATCGATTTTTTTTTAAACCACCGAAACACCCTAAAAACCAGCTCGAATTTTTAAAAAAATGTTATCGTTATTTCAAAACACAATATTTTATCCCAAATTTCAAGCTTTTAAAATTCATATCGTCATTATTCGATATTCTATAAGATTCCGGTAGCCTGTTGTACTCATTCAAGCAAGGTACAGCAGAGACCTTAGACCAAATGGTGGCCAAATCATGGCGCATGCGCCAGACGTGGCGCATTGAACGGTCACAGGTAGCGCATTGCATTATTGTGGCTATCATTTTAAAATAGGCGCCCTGACGTAAATTAATTCATTGAACTTCGTGATTAAGGTATTCATTTTCCTCTCATAAGCAAAGCAGTTCCTATTTCTATCTCTATTTTACAACCCCAAACGTGAACGTAATAAGGTAAAAAAAAATAGAGTTGTATGGCGCATCTGACCTCGTATGTGAAAAAATTGGCGCATTGTATACAAAATGCTGGCCACCACTGCCTTAGCCCATACCCTGTCGTGCGTGAATCAGGTATGTGAATATTTTGACTCTGTTGCGTATTATACTGGTGGATGTCACGATTGAAAGTATAGACAAAATTAGTGAGAGAGTTTTTATATACGCTTTGAAGCACCGTTTTCGCAATCTCATAAAACCGTATGACCAAAAATGGGAGAGTGTCAGTAAGTTTGTAAATGTCTTTGACGTGCGTTTCGATGCATACTTTTGGCTCTTATTTTTAAGAGTAATAAAATCACAGCTAACGACAATAAAAGATACCCCGAAAAAAATATATATAATGTGAGATTTTCTTTAAAATGAAACACTTTGTTATTTTTACCGCATAAGAATTTTATTAATTATAAATTTCAACTAGTTGTGTTTCATTTAAAATAAATTCAAAATATTTTTCCACAAAGAAAATGCTGAAACAATATTTATTATAATTCGAGATGTTTAAAATCAGTATTAAAGAGTTTTGTGATACTATAATAACATTACCGTCTAAGTTAAACGTAAAGATCACATGAAACTATGGGCCACATAAAGAAGAACATTAAATAAGTCTTATTATTTAGATTTGGCAAATTAAATTCAAATATTTTTTATTTTTGTTATTTTTTTAATTATTTGTCTTAATAATTTATTTTTTTTATTATTTGTCCTTAAGAATTTCATCATCATCATCATTTCCTCTCCACATTTATATATTTAATGGTGCATAGGAGACTGCATTGGTACACCGATTGCAGCTTATCTTGATCATTTTTGTTACATGAATTTAAGATTATCAGTCTTACGCCTCAGGTACCTGTCCAGGAACTATGTAATACTCTAGTGTGAAAACACCCTTTTAAATAAATATTTCATGTCATCAACCATGTTGGGATTTAGTCAGAAGTAAATAAGTATCCAAATAATTCTGAGCGAGTAAAAATTTTACGTTAAGAGGGAATGTATTGTATTCTTTACGAATATTTTGAAGGAATTCGCTTCTGTTGTAGAGGGGACAGTCAAAGAACAGATGATATAATGTCTCATTGTCATTTTCACATAGGCACATTGCCGAAGTAAAAACGCCTATCTCGATAATTGCGAGTAAAAAATGTGTTAGATCCTCTGGGCTGCAATTTGAAACGCTCTCGCAGCCGTAGAAAAAGCTTTTATCTCGCGTATTTTGTATTTAAATACGTGGAATAATGTGTTTTCTTAGGGCGCGAGAGCATTCGTAATAGCAGCAAAGAGCAATAATTCTTGTTAGATGTGATTTTAAGAACATATTTTTCTGACTCCTGGAAAAAGTTCAGTAGTGAATTGACGATAACGTACGCCAAACGACGATACATTTATTACATTTAACGTTAACATATTATGTTTCCGAGCACATTATTATTATTTATTTATTTTAAAGAGAAATACTTGAGTTTTATTTACTTGAATACTTAAATTTTCAGATCATTTCCTAAAAGCCTTGTGCTGGAAAAATGAAAACCGAGTTGTGGCTCAATGTGATTTGAACCTCGGATCTTTGGCTGGTAAGTCCACAATAATACCACCGGCCCATAACACGGTTTTAAATAAAACAACACATGAAAAAATAAGCGAAAATTTACTTGGAAATGAAATAATTAAATTATTAATCAAATTATTATTTACCACAGATATAATATAAAAAACAAACAAACCATCGCGCCGTAGGGGTAAGCAGAGAAAATAGAACGCCATATCACACTCTCGCTTCCTCTACATTCATACATCTTCTCATGTACGCACTCCGATTATTTCTTAAATGATTTTTATTTGATGGACTTGCTCGTGCCATGTCTTTTTCAGTCTTCCTCGTTTTCTGCATCCATCAACATTCGCATCGTAGGTCCTTTTAGCCGTTTTTTTGCTTTCCATTCGCTCTACATGTCCAAACTAACGCGGCACACCTCTCTTGATTCTGTCGATAATGCGTGTCTCAGCCTTACACAGTTCACGGATCTCGACATTTGTGCACTTATCATACATCGTTTTACCACACATTCACCTGAGGGATCGCATTTCGACAGCATTTAACCAACTTTCATCATTATTTTTCTAATTCCATATTTCGCTACCATACGTTAGAGTTGGCACTAGAACTTCATTGTGAACTTCTTTTTTGCCTCCTGCGATAAATATTTGTTTGATATAATATAAATATTATCTTTTCAGTGTTGATTACATACCATAGGTATTTAACTATTGTAACATTCGAAATAGACACAATCAAAACATCGCCATCTAGTGAACATTTTCCTGTACTTGCGGTGCTTTAACATATTGGGAAGGCTTTAACAAATCAATGTAAATAACCTATTATGATGATCATGTTTTCGTATAGATGGCGCTAGAGGTATGTTGTGGAAAAAGCAACAGAATCTGATTTGCACTCAGAGAAATAATTCTCTAGAGAAGCTCTTAAACTTTATTGCATGGAACAAAATGGTTTAAAAAAATTCTTTTCGTTTTCGTTTCGTATTTAGTTGAACAACAAACGTGTAATGGAAGGTTCCGGTGTGCGCTTACAATTCTCAACCCAAGTACCTAGGCCCCGCTATATTGCTGTAATATGTAGCTAACTTCATGGTCAATAATCATAAAATGGTTTTTTTATCCTCTATGCCTGCCATACTGGAAAACAGTAAGAGGTTTTGTATGGGTGTGTAACTGAATTAAATACTAGTTGTTTATATATATATATATATGTATATAAATTTGGACCCCTGTATTTAGTAGCCTTACGTGTCATGTACAAGGCTAAGGTACTCGGAAAAAATCGTTTTTGTTTGTCTTGAAAATGGGATGTTCGAACACTGATTTTGGTTTATGACCTTTATGAGTCCAATCACCATTGTTGCAAGTTCAAGAACAATGGCGCGTGATAACTTCTTTCAACTACAGTGTGGATATCTGTTAATAGATCCTTAAGGATATTCCATCTTTCCTGCATTCTGCTTCAAGATTATGGCGTTGTAAACTAAAAAATGGGCACTGAAATAACAGATGTTCGATACTCTGTGAAAAAATATCATCGTGTGGACAATAGTCATCATTCCTTAATTTAAACCTATTTAGATAACTTTTCATAGCTCCGTGTCCGGTAAAAATTTGGGTGGTTTTGAAAGTACTTTGGTGATGATGACGGAAGTTTGCTGCATCAGCCAGCGTTAGGAAAAATATTTTAGTGATTTTACCTGTAGAAGAAGCGCGGTTAATGATTCTCCCAACGCTGCTGCGTATTTTGTTTTATACAGCGTTTAGCAAAGCTAGGGGGGAATTCTGAGAAGAAAGGTGCCGTTCTTTTACAAGTTGCGACTCTTGCTCGTTCATCCGCTCACTCACTTCCTACGATACCAGCACGCATATTTAAATGATCAGCCCTCTTATTTTTAGATGCTTAATTTTACTCTGAATATCTACAATTAATGGATTTACCGACCGAGTATCAGTTATAGCTTGAACGCCCGAACGACAATCTGATAGTAATTTTGCAATAACCCATCCCTCCGGTGGTTTTTTAAATAACTATTCGAGAACTTCTCATATTGCGAGTAGTTCGACCTGAAAAACTGAGCAAAAATTATCTAATTTATTTAAATTTGAAGAACATTTGTTCTGCCTGGTAATTATTTATCACTCTCAAAAGGAACGAATGCCGCTCCCACTTTGCCGTCGAGCAGGCTACCATCCATAAAGATTCTTATTTCATAAATACTAGTAAATTAACACAGTATTTGCAACTATTCGCATATTTGTAATATGGTCATGAGAAAAAATGTCAGTATTCAAAATTAACCTTTCATAGTATTTGCAAAACTTGCAGTGAAAGAGACAATGAAAGCAGTGGAGTTTGATGTTTATTGAATTGAAATTTTCAAAAGTAACTCGTTTATTGACAAAAAAGTTTTTTTTAGTATGAGCGATAAATAGACCCTCGGTCCTTAAAACGGTTTTCGGGTATGTGACAAAATTGTTTCTCTTCGTATTTTATAAAAAACGAAATTCGTCATTATCATCCTCTTTATGAACTTAAAATAATATGTGGTGTAAGAAAAATTTAATGAATAGGTTTATGTAATGAACATAGTTTTCCTGTCACTCTCTTGCAGATGCCTCCCAGATATTGTGGGAAAAAGCCTATTATGCCTAGCTAAAATTGACTGAATCGTTTTCCGCACCCAAATACTGAATTGGTTGTTTTTTTATTTTTTAAAAGAGTATCAAAATGAAATTTTCTGTTTTTCATTACTATTTTTTTTTGTTTATTAAGAAAAACAACAGCAATACAAAAAAATATACAACAAAAATTATAAAATAACACCAAATTAGTTTTCCACATAAATGAAATTATGAACATCCAATTCAGTTAGATATTAATATAAATGTGCATGTGTGTGAGGATGCGTGGGTCCGACGTCCGATACCGTACGTCCGAAGACGGCAGATAAATATGGGAGCTTTTTTGGGTTTTTACATGGTCCTAGCTCTCATAATCACTAGATTACAAAATATAGCTAGTTTCTAGTGTCTAGTAGAGTATACTCTAGTGTCACAATCCAGGGAGAAAGTACATGAATTCGTTTGTCTGAAGCAAAGATAGACCGCGTTTCCTCTTAATGGTGAATAGGGAACTGCATTTGTACACAAACAGGAAAGTACTCTTATATTTTTTCTTACATGAAGATAAGATAACCGATCAGCCTTCTTTTTTGGTGCAGGTCCGGGTACTATAAAATATTATAGTGCAAAAATCCCTTCTAAAAGTTAAATCTTTTATTTTAACCATGCTGGGAATTAAGCCCAAAATTTGGACAAACGCGCTGACAGGCGCTTTTTTATATTGTTTTTATGTTAAAATAAAGCTCAGCTTGTACAAGAATTAATCAATTTTTAAAAATATTTGGCATTTATTACTAAACGACGCATTCCATGTAAACTGGGAAAATATATTAAATAATAATTTATTATCTGTGACGGCTAGCAAATGTAACTCGTTAAAATAAATGAAAAGACTATTTCTGTATTTTCAAACATTTATTGACCAAAAATATGTACATACACAAAGTTATTATTGTCTCATTACAAATGTATTCAAGTTTTTATGCATAACTGATATTATGTATCCACTTTACAAATATTATTCATTCTATACAATATTATTTACCAGAATGATTAAAAAATATATACATCCAACGACATTTAAAAAAACATTAAAAATATGTATTGCATCACCGACCAATGAAGCCCTTAATCTAATCTACTCGAGATACATAATTAAACTATGATATATATTTAGTAAAAATTCTTATTTTTTAAGTTATCACGATTTTGGACGGACTTCCAGGTTACTTCATTTTTAAAATGTATTTTTAGTATATTCATTCATTTAAAAAATGGTGTTTTAGGAGCATAAAAATGCGTTTCAAATAACAGTATAAGATAATTTTATTAAAAAATATTTTCACTCTCGCATAGGTTTTTGAAGACTTTTGTTTTTCTGTACTGTGATTTTTGTACTGCGATTTGTATAGTTTTAAGCACTGACGATTCAATAAACGTGTTCATTTTTATCATATTTTCCATACATCGACCGCAACGCGTCTTGATCATATTTGTTACGATTGTCCAGGGACTGTGTAGTATTTTGATACAAAATGAATAAGTATTTCATGTCAAATATGTCGGGAATCGAACCTGAGACCTCTCGCATGGAAGGCAAGTAAATATACACATAACAAGCGCAATGGTATTTTAATTAGTGAGTTATTGTTGTCATTCTCTTACGAACTTTGATAGTAATCCATTGATAGTAGGCCATTGCCTTATTCTATAACTAATTCGTTCGTATCGCATGAAGGGGAATGAGAGCGAAATACGATTTTGATAGTATTAGAGTGAGATGGACGTATGACGAACGAACGAACTGACGAAACGAAATTGTGATAGAATAAGCCTGCAGACGTGACACTACGCACCAAAATGCTGTTGTTTGTATTAAAATCACATAAGTAATAAAACTGTCAGCCAGTGTCGTAGCTATGGCAACAAAAAATTATTGAGGAAATATTTCTTTCTCATTTGAATGTTTGCATGTGCATATATTGTGTTTTTCGTCTCGTTTATTTGAATTCATGGAGGCAACGCAATATAAACAAAATACGTGGTGCAGCTAGTGAGGGAACAGCGTGTCTTTGAATTATACGTCAGTGTTTGTAAGACCTTTTTTCATCAACTGAACCGATAGTGCGTGTGTTTTCGTTTGTTTTTGTAAGTATGGCCGATTGGTACGCTGGCGCCATCTATGTTCGTGTAGCGGCGGCTGCTAGTTCGCCTAGCAGGCGCAGTCGCAAGTGCAGCGCTTGACGCGCTTCTCGCGGTGGAGGAGGGAGTCCGCGGACCTTGCGGCGCGGACGGAGCGAGGCTGGACATCTGGAAATAAATTTACTTCATTATTATTTTGATAATAAAATGAATGGTGGTATTTAAAAATAACGTAAGCATTTGATCATCATTGTATCCACCCCTAAAGATGCAAGGCGGTAAAATTACGGGAATTTTACCAGATTTTGGTAAAATGCAGTATTTTTCGGTATTTTACGGTAATTTTTGGTAAGGGACGAATGTGACTAACTAATTCTTATTTTTCGAAGGTATAACAAACACGAGTAGCTTTGTTTTAGAACACGTTACATGACAGTGAAAACCAGGTTTAGATCCACCTAGTGGTTGTCGAGATTTATTATAAGTATGGGACGTTCAAGGTGTGTAATTTTTTACTTTTTTTGATAAAAATGGTTATTATGTTTTGAAACTTAACAGGATCGGTGGACATAGTCATGTCAACTTATAAAACCTTAAGTTTGTGATCTTGAACGACCACCGCTCATGCCGCAATTTTGAAAAAAAAATTTTTTGCTTATAATAAAAAATAGTAAGTCAGATTCGTTTCTTACCGAAAATTGCCGTAGAATACCGTAAATTATGGTATTTTACCGCGCATTTTGGAAAAGTCAACAGATGGAAGATTTGAGGAAATGTGGATGTTCAAACATGGGCAGAATGGTGAATGTTACACAGTGTGTAAAGTGGCCACTTAAACCAGCCAATGACAGGTCATAAGCCCAGTAAATGCCTAGACTTCCATATCCCCTTCTCAAAAAATTTCCCTCTCTGTTGAAATAAATTTAAATAAAATAATAGTGACTTTATTACGTCTTTAAAACCCCAAAGTTTAGATGCCTATATGTTAGGAATAATTTTTTCACGATTACTAGTAAATCTTGCAACTTTTCTAAATGCAACTTTTAACGCTTCTTCATAGGGGGGCTTTTATTCTTTAAAATAAATCTGTTTGACTAACTACCAAAATTAGAGATAACGAATGTATTATTTATTATTGAAATGTTACAGAATTAGATACAGGTTGGTCAATGTTTTTATTTAATAAACCAACGAAGCTTTTTTTTCAACTTGACACTCCAAATTTTGGGTGGAACTCGGCCTCCTCCGAGCGCGTTCTCCATCGGCCTTCCATCGGCTCTCCATCGGTTCTCCATCGGTTCCTGTCCTTGGATTTTTTGCCAGCTCCTCCGGCTCTTTTCCAAAAACTCAATCTTCCTCTTCATCGGTCTGCATTTAGACCGATTACACTAGGACCCACTTTGTGGAAACTTTAGTTTAAATATTTTAATCAAATCGTTAGCTCACAGTGCGGCCTCTCTGGATCCTGTACAGTGGGTCTGTTGTCCACCTCCTTATCCTGCTGCAGACCCATCGGAACAGGGATGTTCACGGGGAGAGCACGTGCCATGGCCTGACGTTCCATCATGGAGTTCCTGGCTTCGCGGCTCTCCTCAGCCTAAATGCAAACAAAACAAATTCATTATTCACTGAAAGGAATTCACAAAAAACACATTTTGAATACCTTAAATCAAGACATTTTGCACCCTATAGGACAAATCTGTTGTATGTATGTGCTACGTTACTGCGCTATACTTGTACGCAATGTTTGTTAGAAGCGCACTCAGCGGACATGACGTGTGACGTTAATATGACGTGACGCCAACTACGTGTCGTTTTATATGTTCTAGTTTGTTTTTAATGTATGTATACATTGATTCTGTATGGCCATAGTGGCGAGCGTTTTGCGGGGCGGTGCGATAAACTCAAACATATTGTTACATGTGTTGTGTAAATAGTGACCGGCAAGGTCCCGCATACCGCACACGCGCCGCGCCTCAAAATGCTCGCCTCTATGGCCATGCACCAAGTGATATAATTAAAATCGGAAAATTTCAGTCTTTATTAAAATATATCTTCAATGATATCTACGATTTGTGATAAAAGCCTATTTAACGGGCAATTAAAAACTTCATTGTTTGAAAAATACACTTAGAAGTAAGTCTACGTGAAATACATAAATATAAATTAATTTTTGAGTTCTTATTTTTGCGTTCTTACCCAAATATGTTGATTTTGGAGCCATTTTCTTTTAGCCGTAAAAAACGTGTTGGAAAATGAAAAATAAATTATGGTAGAGCAAATTCGAACCTCGTACCTCCTGAACGGAGTCCGCGACACGACCCACGGGACCACAATTTTAATTTTAACCACGACCGTCCTTAAAAACTAAAACCCATGCACATTTTTTGAACTTGCAATAGGTTGATTTTTGATTATCATTTTTTATTAATTTGGCATTGTTCTTTATAATGTTTGTACAATAAATCAATAATTTCGTCCATTGTGGCATTTAAGTCATATTTTATTTATGGTTCCTACAGTATAAATAGTTGATTGATAACTCGGATCAAAAGGAGAGGTTAACTCACCTGTAAAATTTGAGAATTCTAATAACAAACTCGATCTTATCTTAGACCTTAGATGAAATAAATTGAGGCTGGGTACCGTTTAGTGTCATTGAACTATTTCCTACAGGGGACTAAAAAAATTTGTATTCCTAATTAGCATTTATCTACATTTTTGTTTCGCGCTTTTTCATGCCATGGGCTACAAATGTCTGGAACGGGCTTATATTTTATATTTAATTGATAATTGAGATCGGCTGCATTTTCTATAAAAACGAAGTATTCATTCATCTGCAACCGGAAGACATAAGGTATTAAATAGAAATAGAAATGTTTTTTGGAGCCAATCAACAAGCTTATGTGTGTCCGAATAGAATGGCATTATTGACAAAAAAATATTTAATTTATGTTAAAAAACATACCTACTAAACAATCTTTATAATCTTGGAATTTTAGAAACTATCAAAGAATCCGTTTAAAGTACAGTAGTCACGGTCATGGCAAAATCTAGGCAGACATGGCAAATGTGTCATCTTTAAGAAAAAAGTGATAACACCACTTGCTTCTTGAATGCTGGAATTTGCTGTAGGAACACATCGACAGTACTGTTTACTGAGATTTTGTTAACTGTTGTGTGAATCTTTTGTAGAAATGAAAAGAGCCCGAAGTTGGTTCTTAAATTTCCTACAGCAAAGACAGGATTGGTACACAAATTACGGTGAGATATAACATATTAAGATTAATCTGAGCAAGGGTATCATAGTAAAATATTATTTTGACCAAGAATATCAAACCAGCAGAAACCCTTCTGAAGTCAAAACTAAAAATGTGAAACTGTTCTAGACGATCAAAAAAGTTTATTTATTTATTTATTTATGTTATTCATATTTTTCGCTTACCAACTATAATTAATAATAAAAATAATGAGACCTCACTGGGGTTTCCCGTGCCGAGGACACTTAACAATTTAGTTTTTTTAAATTACATTTGAGAATAAACAAAGAAGACTAACTTAAAAAACAAACATAATTAACAAATATTCAGACAGTTTTAAAAACAAGGTATTTATGTACATCTATATTATTTATATTACAAAACACACAATGAAAACAACAAAAACCTAACATAAGCTATACAGTTGTGGAGCAGTTGATTCAGCATTGGTATGGGCGAATGAGACAATCCATTTTACTTCTACTACCTAGCTCCATTATCCATTTTTTTATAGCCTTTTTAAAATTTTCTCATTACTAATTGCTTTAATAGATAGTGGAAGTAGGTTATAGATTTAAATAGAATAATACTCAAAATCCCTTTGTCCGAAAGTGGTATTAGTTTGTATTTGTTTAAGTTGTTTATGTGTTGAGGATCTAGTGATTATATTATTTGTATGTGAATTATAAAAGTATTTCATATATTTTTAAATATTAAAGATTTTAAAAATTTACGTTAAAGCGATTCAATCCGCATTTAATTAATATTTAAAATTAGGAGACCATATTTTAGAATTTATTTTTTATTTTTTTTATTTATTTTTTTTTTTTTACATATCTATTACAGCAATTTACAAGTAATTATTTTTACAACAAATTAATTCAGTATTAAAAATAAACATTTTTTTTTTGCTGTTGGTTCATCTAAACTGCCTAACTGGGGATAGCTTCCCCGTTCTAAGGCAGTAAATTATGTATTTATAATGATTTTAAAAAGTAATTACAGTTTTATCATCATGTGTGCTTTTTCAGTCTTAAAAGTAAACAATAAATATCCAGAGAATACATAAATAATACCAAAATCTCTATATCCTAAGTCTTATGCCATTACTAGTAAAACATGAAACCAGCTTACGTCCTTCTACATCGGACTACAATTTCTCTGACTCCCTCTGACTAATATGGAACCAGCCTGCCAATGGTAATGCCAGTATGAAGAGCAATGTCTTTACTCAACCGTATCTCTACGGATATCGACATCTTTCGTTTAACTGAAAGAAAGTTCAAGGAAGATAGATTCCTTTTTAACAGACAGGGAAAACATTTTTGAGAAGGGAATATGGAAGTCTAGGCATTTACAATGCTTATGACCTGTCATTGGCTGGTTTAAGTGGCCACTTTACACACTGTGTAACACTCATCATTCTGCCCATGTTTCAACATTCACGTTTCCTCAACTCTTTCATCTGTTGACTTTTGTAAAGTAAAAGTTACACAGTGTATAAAGTGGCCAAACCTTAACCAGCCAATTACAGGTCATAAGCCCTGTAAATGCCTAGACTTCCATATTCCCTCTTCAAAAATGTTTTCCATCTCGGTTGAAATAAATTTAAATATGAATAACTCCCTAGGGAAGAAATCCAGCCAGTCTGCAAGCATTCGGACATACTCAAACATTGTTAAGATAGATTCCTTTTACTCTAATTAATACGTATTTTTATTTTACCATCTTTCCACATTCAAATTGTATTGCTATTTTTTTTAGAATTGTTATGTACATATGCTTCGAATATATTTTTTGCAATCTACGTGAACGTATTAAAAAAATAAATTATTGAAATAAAATATTTATTTTAAAACATTGGTTGAAATGATTGACCAGAAAGTTAACGCTTTAAATTTACATAAAACGATTCATTATCAGCTTTAAATGTTTTTTTTTTCTGTAAAATGTTTTCACTGGGTTTACAATTTATTTTACGTCCACTTTGTGGTCAGTTTGTTTGCCTAAGGTACAAGAGGTTTCGGGTTCGTTTCCCAACTTTGTTGAAAATATTAAGATTTAAGATTCAACATGTTCCAATGTAGTGGCTTATGAATGTAATGATTATTGAAATATTTCGCTAAACCATTATATTATTAAATGACTGATTTTTTTAGAAATTAAATTAGAAAGGGGCCATTTTAACCAGTTGTAAATAACTCACTATTAGAGAATGGGAATCAAGTTGTGTTATAGTAGAGGGCGAACCTTAGACCTTTGATCCGTTAGTCCACAACACTAACCACGGGACCACGATTCAGTTATTCATTTATTATATTTTAATTTGTTGTATTTTACGTGCATGCAGGTATGTCAGTATAAAATTATACAGGGTGTTCTTTAAACCCTGTCACATCCGAAACCACGTTGATCAGTATGGACAAGAAGAAATATAAGCATATACAAAAAAAATATTAAGAACAAATATTTTTTTAAAAAATGAAATATTTAAAAAAACAAATGGTTGCTTACTTCTGCAGGGGAGAAGAGAGGGGAGCGCGGTCGCTCGGTTGTCGTCCCATCAGAATCCCCCTCCCTCTCCTTGTTTCTCCCCTGCAGAAGTACGCAACCATTTGCTTTTTTTTTATATATTTAAAAAAAATATTCGTTCTAAAAAATAATGTTAATGTGCTAATATGTCTTCTTGCTCATACTTATCATCGTGGTTTCGGATGTGACAGGGTTTAATGAACATCCTGTATAAATGTATCAATTTATATGACTTAAATGTATATACTTGTATATGTAATATATTATTTTCATACTTCGGCACCCATACACACGCACCCTCTCCTCATTCATTCCCACACGCCATGTATCCTCTCCCTCATTCATTCACGCATACACACATTCACATACACATGAATACAAACGTCACACAAATACAATTACTAAACTTATTTTCTTATATATTATGTGTCATTATATTTACAGTGGATTTTTTTAATTGGCTTTAGTATTGTTAAGATTTTTCTAATTATTTTGTTTATGTAATAGCTGTGAAAATCCCAAATAAAATAAAATAAAATAAAATAAAATAAATAAAATATGGTCCCGACTTAACACAGATTTATCTAGCAAGTCAGTACATGAAAATAATGCCTCATTGTTTTTTTTTCAATTTTGTGTTAATAAATTAATACAATTATTTACATTTTTTTTTTTTTTTAATGTCTCAAGTTCGTTAATATCAAAGTTTGGAGCAATGCATTTTGATCACCTAGTGAAACATAACCTTCAACTTGTTATTACGTCATTAACTGTTTTAGGTTAACTTGAAATTGTTAAAACAGTATGAAGGTCAAGTTTTAACTTATTTTCTTCTTGTTCTTCGGAGTGGAAATATATTTGACTATCGGAAGTAACCTACATTGATCTGATGTTAGTATCTAGGTTAACTTTAATCAGTAGAAGTGCCTTGTTCTGCCGAACTTCTGACGAATTCACATCAATTATGATCGTGTCAGATATTTTATAACGAATCGATTATCTTGAACAAATAAACGAATCTTTTGATAGGTACTTGATTCAAACAAATACAAAAAATATCAAGTTTATATTTGAAGCATTAACTTTGTGGTTATTCATTATGATAAAATAAATGAAACAACTTTGTTTTTAACCACTATTCTTTTTTTCCACCTACCGGTTTCAAATCAAACAAGCTTCTTCATCAAGGTTTACGTAACAAATAAATTAATTCCTATTTTATTTTTATCATGTTCACTAAATACTACACGTGGACCCAATAAATCAAATCAAATTAACACCATTGTAAGGAAAAAAAGACTTGATTTATTGGATCCACGTGTAGTATTTAGTAAACATGATAAAAATAAAATAGGAATTAATTCATCAGTTACGTAAACCTCGACGAAGAAGGTTGTTTGCTTTGAAACCGGTCGGTAGAATTTATTAATTTTTTTTAAATTAGCGGTTAAAAACAAAGTTGTTTTATTTCATTTATTACAAGACATATCATTTCAAATTGGATTTCATTTTCTTGATCCATTTTTTACAACATTATGGTTTTTATATTTTTTTTAGTAAAATAAAGCGAGTGCTTTTTTATTATTTATGATCTAATTACGTATTGCAAATTTGTAAATGAATGTACTCACAGGCGTTATCGACGAAATCAAGAAATGAGTGCCCGCATTGGTTCGGACGTGTAGAGCGAATGGACAGCGAATAGACAGCTAAGCGAATTAAAGATGCGAATGTTGATGGATGCCGAAAACGAGGGAATTGAGGATGATATGGCATTTCAAAATTCATCAAATATTTTGAGAGGCACATGAGAGGCATGAGAAGATGTATGAATGTAGAGGCAGCGAAGTCTGTATCCAAAGACAGTTTTTCGCAAAGCGACTAAAATTTAAAATTATCTTCTTTTTTTTCTTAAGTTTTATAATATATTAAGTGTTAACATAAGCTTAATTTAAAAATGAGAACTTAAAGTCAAAACAAAATGGTAAAGGTTATACTTACATCTATTAATATATTTGACATGCCCTTTAATCTATTTAAACATAATTTACTACTTATTGTATCTGGCTGCAATACACTCCCATCTGCTTTTTAATAATGCATACTCTTACACATACCTGAACACTAACGATAATTAATAAAATGGGTTACAGTAACCATTTTTTACGTAATTGAGAATATTTCAATTTAACTATATAAAAATTAATACTTAGAGAGATGTTACCTCACTTTTTCATCTGAGACATTGTTTTAATTTTTGAAAGTACAAACGATTTGCTAATTTAAAAACAAAAACAGGAAAATTACTCTTTCTGTAATTTTCGTGAACACAAAAAATATAGGGCAAATAGCTTTAATAATATTCAAGTTTTCGAAGTAAAATCGGTCTATGGGGGATTCGAATCCCCCTCTTCGGTCGGGCTAGGTAAATAATATGCATGCTTCCACTTTCCATTATATTTTATCTCAACTCAACACAGAGTTCTTGGCCTCATAGAGTTAGGGGTGTGTTATTATTTTTTGTAATATATGTATTTGTATAAATATGGTAAATAAAAAATATATAAAAAAACAAGTTTATGAATTTAATTGTAAATGCTTATACTTATACTTATACTATTGCCTTCTCAAAGAGGTTTCTCGTTTCTGTTTAAAATATTTATTGTAAAAGCCACAAAAAGTAATATTTATGATATTTAACAAAGAACCGCTTTTCATAAAATAACACAGAGTAATTGTTTAAATATGGGTGAATAATATTTTGTTAAAGGTTTTCAGAGAAACAAATAAATTTTGTGGTAAGGAAAATAAATAGTATCCGAAGGTTGTCTGAAAGGAATACTTGGCTGAAGGTAGAAGTGTTTAAGAACCGCATAAAACAACAGCATCAAGATGGTTATAACAAAAATTTGAGGGGTAAACTTACACGCCGACAAAGAAAAGACTTGAACCCATAAAATGTATGAGATTTCAAACCGCGAGTAGGTACTGAATTTTTTTTTTATAACAAATTTTATTCAACAAAATAAAATATATTTCTTGATAAATGTTATGAACAATTTGTATTTAACCACTTACCGACTATTCTATATCGTACCTGCCATGGCCGTGATTATGAATGGCTATCTCATCGGTATATATAGGTACTGAGATGGTATAAACTAATGTCGATATTTATGTACGAAAATGTGTGTATTTTTATAAAAATTCAAAGTGTCTTTATCGGTAATTGGTAATTTAACATGTTTATAAAAAAAACATTTTAAACATATTCCATTTTTCATACAGAAAACATAATTTTACTTTATAGGTAAAATTGAAGATAAATTTTAAGTTCCCATCAGAATACGTAACCTGGGCCCCGATTACAACGGGAATTGAACATTTATCTTCAATTTTATCTACAAAGTAAAATTAAGTTTCCTGTAAGACAAGCAGAATATGTATACATTTTTTTTCTTTTAAACATCTTCAAATATAGGTTACCGACCAAGATATTTAAAATGTTTATGCAAATATACTCATTTTCGTACACAAATATCGGTTTTTCTTTATAGACAGTCGAAGATAACTCTGTTAACTTCTCTCTAACTCTGTTAACACTTTGAGTACCGGCCGAATACACATAGAATTTACCCTATACCCGGCCTATTTTCGAGAAATTTCATGCTTTGTGGAGGGTTTCTTAAAAGTTTCATAATTATGAAAATACTGAGTCAAAACAATTGAAACTTCTCAGATTTATGTGAAATAATTAAAAAAGTCATTTTTGTTTGATAGTTTTACCAACATTGGCCTTTATAGAGAGCCACATTGCAATGTTCGCACATATACCTACAGCGTCTCACTCCTTTTTGTGTGCTTTGTATCCCGGAGCCGTGTAAATACGTGATTAAAATAACCATGCGTTGTGTCCTGGTCCCGTGTTTTCACGGGGTTTACCAGCAGCAAAAAAGTACAAATAAAAGCCACTAGATGTCAATGAAATGCACTTTTTTAGACCGCTGGTAAACCACGTGAAAACACGGGACCGGGACACAACGCATGGTTATATAATCACGTGTTTACACGGTTCCGGGATACAAAGTGTTAAAGTGAGAAAATCTTATACTCTAAATATAAATATAACAAAATAAAGAATAATTTAACATAAACATAAAGTGGCTAGTATGTAGCTAGGTAATAATATAAAAGAAAAATAATGCTACAATAATATTTTATAAATAATACGTTTTTTGGATCAACATGAAAGATTAACTAATTTTAATAACACCTTTATTTTATCAGTCGGATTTTGGCAATAAATCCACAAATGTGTAATTTATATATCAATAAATAAACAAACATACATATCCCAGAAAACAAAGTTAAATTTAATAATATATTTTTAAATAAATTCATTCCTTTTCTAAAAAATAACGAGTGAGATTACATTTTAATGTATTAACAGAGTTAGTATTAAAAATATCAAATATTTTTTCGAACTGATTTAAATACAACAATATTTTGAATTTGTCCAAATTTTTGTAGACAAGGACTGGATTCAATTCCCTGGGGAGCTGTTTATATTAACATATTACAACAGAGATGAAGAACATTTAAGAGAAGGTAATATAGAAGTCTAGGCATCTACAGGGCTTTTAACCTGTCAATGGCTGGTTTAAGTGGCCACTTTACACACTGTGTAACATTCACCATTCTGCCTATATTTGAACATCTATATTCCTATAATTCTTCCATCTGTTGATGTTTGTATAGTTAAAGAGCTGAAACCTTTATTTATCGGGTGAGATTCATCTAATTGAATTATTTCACCTACATACTAGGCAACGCCTGAAAATGTTTTTTTTTTCAATTTCTATACTTCTTCATGGACCAGGTAATTTATCAACATTATTTTGAGTTTGTCCAAATTTTTGTAGACAAGGACTGGATTCAACTCCCTGGGGAGCTGTTTATATTAACATATTACAACAGAGATGAATAACATTTAAGAGAAGGTAATATAGAAGTCTAGGCATCTACAGGGCTTATGACCTGTCAATGGCTGGTTTAAGTGGCCACTTTACACATTGTGTAACATTCACCATTCTGCCTATATTTGAACATCTATATTCCTATAATTCTTCTATCTGTTGATGTTTGTGAAGTTAAAGAGCTGAAATCTTTATTTATGCGGGTGAGATTCATCTAATTTAATTTTTTCACCTACATACTAGGCAACGCCTGAAAATGTAATTTTACAATTTTTATACTTCTTCATGGACCAGGTAATTTATCAACAATATTTTGAGTTTTTCCAAATTTTTGTATGTCACACAGTGTGTAAAGTGGCCACTTAAACCAGCCATTGACAGGTAATAAGCCCTGTAGATGCCTAGACTTCTATATTACCTTCTCTTAAATGTTCTTTATCTCTGTTGTAATATGTTGATTTAAATACCTTTGTATTCAGGATATAATATTTTTTTTTTGTAGGAAAGTTGATATTTTTTTGGTGTTTAAAAATTTAAAAGTCCAAATTATACTGGAAGGTTATGTAGCCACACTGAACAAACACGAGACTTCATCCTTAAGATCAATCAGTCGGAATAATTCATAATTACATCTGGCCATATTTTGCAATCGATCGGAATAAATGATAGTAACATAATCGATTCTCATACAAACTCGGCCTATATTCGGCCACTTCTCGAAATCCGGCCCGCCACACCATGCATGAGGCTCCATACATCCATAAGGGAAATTATTCCGCCGACCGCGGCCTCGAACCGAGAACCGTCACTCCGAGCGGGTTATCCTCGCCCAGTGAATTTCAAAGGGCAGTTTTCAAGGTAATAATAAACTTAATTCATATTACTGATAACGTATCAGATCAGGTCTCTTAATTTATAATACCCATATCACTCTATATTTTTATCTTATTAATCAGCACGAATATAACATACTTGTTTAGTGGTCAATCGGATTTAACCGTCTAAGTGCCAAACCAATTTAACAGATTTTCGCAAATAATTTTTTTGTTTTTTATTAAATGTTTAATTGAAGCACTAGCTTTATGGCTATTCATAATTACAGTTTGAGTAGGTATGAGTGGTGGCAAAAGTTGGTTTGCAACCAGTAGTCTTTGAGTACGTCTGTTGCTTTTGGGTGCGCTGCCGGTGACCGGCCTTGAGTGTCACCTGGAGGCGTTCTGGTATTCCAGAAAGTAGTTACTAACGTTTCCTATCATTGTCAACTTAAAGGGGTTTAAACTGGGTGAAGAATTTATTAATTTATTTTATTTATACTTCCCCTTGTAGACGATGAGGGGGGTTTTAAAGCGACAGCGAAAGTGACATAAAAATTTGTAAATGTAAATATTTGTTCGCGCTTTTTTTTACTGAATTTGGTTGGTAGAGGAAGAAATATAATCAATTCGTAATGAAAAAAAAATTGCTTGCTATTATGATTGAATCCGAAGAATAACATTTAGTGGATGGATGCTTTTAATGTATTAATTAGTATGTTCAGTACACCTTTTTTAAATTGTATATAATTTATATTTGAAGCACTAGCTTTATGGTTAATCATTATAAAGTTCAAGTATACCCGAAGAAGTTTGTGTAGCTTTGAAACCGGTTGGTAGAAAAAATAAAAATAAGGGGCTAAAAACAAAGTTTTTTATGTATTTATTTTATTTTAGTAAATGTTTATATTTTACCATGCGCGAGATATCTCCCTTGTAAAGTATTTGACTCCTCAATGTGAAAATAATTCTTTTGAAAATGCCCGATTGTCCACAATTGTCCGATTTTTTCAAAAAAGAAATAAAATACTTAGACTCAAATCAGTGTTTGACTTAATGAAGTTCTAAGTTCTTCTAATTATTACATTTAAATTGATTTTTGAAATTTTAATTTAAAGCCCTTTTTTAAATAAATTGGGTCTAATTGTCTCTAGTCAAAGGTAACACTGGTTGTTCAACCTTCCACAATGCAGAACCAACCTGCCAGTGGCTATGCCGGTAGTTTGAACAATTGCCTCGGGTATCGATATATTTCATGACAGTTGGGTTTCTTTTAGGATAGCAATTTCCAAATTTATTGTAACATGCTTTTTTTCTATTAATTGATCTATTTTGTAATGTATTAAGGATAAATTAGAAGCATTTTCTATAATTGTCTCAATAGTACTAATATAAAAATGAATTTTTAAAAAGAAAAAACTGCACTTCGAAATACATTTTTTTTCTAAAAAATTTTAAACTTGTCGTTTGTTTTGTGATTTTGTTTCTTTCCGAATACGTAATTGAATGTTTAATATTTAACTTTTTATGTATTTTTTAATAAGTTGCTTCTCAAACAAAAACTATTTACATTAATTGCCAAACATTTTAAACATATTTAAAAATCATACTAATAAAAACGAGGAATACGTTTTTAACCCTTTTGAACCTGAATTAATTTCCCGGCAATATATATTTTTTTTAGTTGTTTGTGCTACAGAAATAATTTGAAAACTTTTGATATATTTAATATTTGTTATTTTTCATACTAAAGAAATTATTTAACGTTCATTATTTTATAAATAATTAGTTTTCAATTGATAATCGAGAGAGTTGATAATTTCTTCCTAGTGAATGGAGGGTTGGATATATTTGAGGAATCTAGACAGTCATTAAAAAAAAAAAAAGTTAACCATCATTATGGGTTAATTTGTGCTTTTTGACAACTTTACTATTATTGTTATACTTTATAAAAAAACTTTGTCTTCGGTATTGGGAACTTGTGGGCTTTAAGCCTGTTTCCCCGCTCATGCAAGAAAAAAAAGAGAAAATCCATATTTAAATGTTTTTATTTAAAAGGGTAAATATGAAATGAAAATATCACATAATTATATATATACTAATATAATATATTATTATCTAACAGTATGTGTTTATTAAATCAAACCAGTCTAATTTTTCTCAAATTTGTTCAAAACTTGCCTTACATTTATAAAGACGACTAGAATTCACTCCAAAACAAACAAACTTGCCAAAAGCCAGCTGTCAAAGTTAAAAACGAACTTTTCCGTGAAATGCTGATTACTTACCCATACAAAAAAACAAATACGTACTTAGGGGTTCAAATATTTAATAAATAAACTCGCCGCTCATGAATTTCAGTAGGTACGAGAGTTAAAAAATCTTAAAATTCGTATTTTTGAATGAACACCCGGGATGAAAGGGTTAAGCTCTCAAGATAGGCACATACACCTACTAATGCATATTATTTTAATTTATGATAGTATGTAATCCGCTGGCACAATTAAAAGCTCGTACGTAACTTGAAATCATTAATACTGTAAAAAAAAGTTGAACGTTCTATTCAAGGTTATGAATTCGATGACCTGACATTAATATCACTTTATACTGCGCACAATGACGCTATAACTCCACCATGTGTGTTTATGTACACAAAATTATAACACGTAAAATAAAAAAACACATTATTACCTAATTCAAATTCTTAAAATTGCAGCATTTTTAAGGTGAAGTTCAAGGCTCATTAAATCAAATAAACATAACGTAAACACTAATACAAGTGTAAAAATCATTAAAATTTGACTTGTTTTGGTGTCTAGTCTATATAAGTTCTTACAATTTAGCTATAGCAAAAATTAAAGACTTTTTTTATTATTTTTACTTAGCGATTTGAAAAATAGTTTGAAATTATTTTAATGAATAACTTGTAAAGCGCCATTTTTGTTATGGAATACCTCAAAGGAGCTTTACAAAGTGATTATATAAATAAGTTAATTTAAATTTTTATTTTCCACAATCTTTTCCACATGATTATTAATTATTATGGTAGACGTTTAAAGAGTAATTAACCTTATCTAAAATTACCAAGTTAATTAAGAGTTTTTTTTGTTATAACAGGAAAGACAAATCTAGTCAACCGAAAACTTACACCAAAAACACTTTGAACGTGAATACATGGGTAATATAATAAACTGTTTATTTACAGTTACAAAAGGCAATTTATGCCGTTTATGTAAAATAAATAAAAACATCTTTCACAATATTTTTATTTTCTAAGTAAAGATTGAGCTTTAAATGTTTGATAAAAAAAATGTCGATTATTTTTTCATCAGAAAGTAAAATACACCGGAACTTCTTTTTACGCGGCGGATACTATCCAGGCAGTTGTCGTGTAAAAAAAGTACACTAAAAAAATATCATAATGGATAGGTTTTTTTTCCTTAAGTAATCTTTCAGTTTTTATTTTATTTTTATAGACACAAATGAAAATATCAAAATTCGTCGTGTATTCATAACCCAAATTGTGAATACGCGCTATAAAACAGTTTGCAGGGCATCTAAATAAATTGTTTGGGTGGGTGAGAAAACGCAATATTGTTAGATGACTGAATTTGGACTTTTTATCGCACTACAACAGGCCAGGAGTTGCAATTACAGTACAGGGTATGAATATGTTAGTTTTAGTGTAAAGATGGAAAAATGTCCTTACCTGTTGAGCATCTTCATGGGCTCTCTGTTCTTGGTCCTGGTCCTCTTCAGCTGCCCTTACAGCCTGTTGTACTGCCCTCAAGTCTGCAGCACTGATAAGGGGAAGTCCCATAGGATCCATCTTGAATATTACAAGAAAAACGTTGTCTTACAAGTAGTCATACTATTTCAAATAAGTATTGACAAAATTATCAATTTATTTACCATCCATATTATATGAAAACGAACACGAAATATGAAATAGAGTTTTGAGAAGTGATAAATTCTGCGTAAATCTTGGCCGTCTAAAATTCATAAAAATAAAATAAAAAATCATTTCAAGAGATTTCAAACAACTTCAAATAAAAAATGTTATTATTAATTACTAAACAGCTTAATAATAAATAATTAGTGTAAACGTGCGTGTGTTAGGTGTAGGTACATCGTAATATTGTCAAAACAGTATATTTTTATTTTATATTTTTTGTCTAATCTTTTTGTTTGATTTAACAAATTTAATGTTATTATAACAATGAGAATTTTCAATGCTACGGGAAATTGAAAATATTATTTTTTTTTCGCGCGGTAAAAGTTAGAGCATTTAATTAAAGGACGAAATTTCTCAAAAATATATGAAAAAAATAATTTAACAAAAAATAATTACTTTCCAACATCACTGGTTTATGTGACCACGTGCTTACAATAACCAAACATTTTTATTAATTTTTTATTTATAAATTACATGACATCAGGTATTAACAAATTACAACAGGGATGGAGAATACCTTAGAAAAGTGAATATGGAAGTCTAGGCATCTAAAGGGCTTATGACCTGTCATTGGCTGGTTTAAATCGCCACTTTACACACTGTGTAACATTCACTATTTTGCTTATGTTCGAACATCCATATTTCTTAATTTTAGTGAAGTTAAAGAGCTGAAACCTTTATTGTTGTGAAGAGATTCATCTGACTGAATAATTTCACTTACTAGGCAACGCCTGAAAACAATTTTCCAATTTTTAAACTTCTTCTTGGACCAGTTGGTTTCCCTGTTGTAATTTGTTAATCTTAATGACTCCCGAGGGGGTGAAATTCAGTATTTTGTCTACAAACATTTGGACAAACTCAAATATTGTAATGACATCAAGTATTTTACTAATATTTATGATACATTCTAAAGTTAGTTTAGCACTTTATAACTAAACATAACACAACAATATAGAAGCCAAAAACCTTTTCTTACACAATAATATATAAAAGCAGAATAAATATATAAAAACGCTTTTAATAATTATTGCGTTGGTATTTTGTTGTGATAATCGACAACAGAATTCCGTTTTTCGGGCTATGTTTTTCGATGTTTGGACGTTTAGCGGGTACAAATAATTTGCTCGGGGTTTACTTTTTAAATGTCTGAACTGGTGACGTCACGGGTGGTGTAATTTAGAAGTTTCGATTGGGATTTTCAAAATTGCAAAGCTTTAAAAATCATAGCTATGATAATATGATACGTAAAAAAATTTTTTTTCCCTTATTTGACAGTCCAAAAATAAAAAATAAAAACCACTCAACTTACTCATTCTGAAACAATCGATGCATTTTATGACGTGAAATATTAACCAAAAAATATTTACTTTTAATCTAATCAACCGAATTAAGCTCTTTTTGCAGAGTAAGGAAGATTTTATTTTTAATTAAGTGCTCTTTTTGTCGGCGTTGAAGATTCAACCAGGAAATAATAAAAATAAGGGTTTATCCGTTAATCGGCATTTTAACGATCACCGTCAGTGGTGGATTAACTAAAGTATGATTAGCAAAGGCTAATGAAGCCGAATTTAAGATCACAGATGCATTAAAACACCGAAGAGATTCGTGCGATCCATTACGACCAGTTTTTTTAAATCAGCTAAGTAATTTATTTTTCCCAGTACCTAGACTGGTAATATAAATACTGGGGAATTACACTGAAAGCTTTTTTACAAATCTTAATTATTGTCTTGTAGCTTATCGCCTATATACGTATAATATTTGTTAATGTTATTTTAAGATCTACGTAAGCGTTTGCCTACCATGCAAGAGAGCTCAGGTTCGATTTCCGAAATGGTTGATTTAAAATATTTATTTAAAAAGGTGTTTTCACACTAGAATATTTCATAGTCCCTGGACTGGTACCTGAAGCGTAAGACTGATCTTCTTACCTTCATGTAACAAAAAATGATCAAGATACGCTGCAATTGATGTACCAATGCAGTGCCTTATGCAATTAGGTGCGAAAAGGAAATGATGATGATGATGATTTTAAGATAAACCAATTTTTTAATACTTAAATACTGTTCGGACCCAATTTTTATACTCCACGTAACAATAATACTACGCGTGAGTGCCGGTAACAATATTAAAAATCAGTACAAAATCTAACATTAACGAGTGAAGTGCTTTACTTATATTTCCACAAGCGAGTTGTGCCTGCGTCATTTTAGATCACCAGATCCATCCAGACAAGGTGTGCCAGCGTCTTCCGACAGCCAGCTTCACCAGGGTTCCAGCACTCGTTACGCCTCATCCATCAGCAGGTTGGTGGAGTTGCGCAACCTTCCTTCCCTAACAATATTGTCCACTTACTCAATTTTCCTCCTCCCAGGACGAGGTATTCTTCACACCTCGTCTACTCCTCAACACATACTCTTACTATTTGTTCAAGAGAAAATGTTGTACTAATCAGTGTAATTTCGAAGAAGTGTTGTTGCATCTATAATACATACATTTATAAGAAACTGAAATGCTACATACTTTAAAAATATCATGAATACGCAATTTAGATTGCTTTTATTTTAATACGTTATTCTCTAAAAAGTTAGGTGATGTGGTTGCATCGCAGAATGAGTACGATATCTTAGGCAGACCTAATAACGAACTCAGAAGTCTCAAGTCGAGCTAGAACGAACCGAGAACTCTAAACAACAATCAAAGTTGCCGACTGTGGAGCAAATTTTCCGAGCAGCACAGTTTAGAGAAATCTTCGCCAGAGTGATTTTCAACGTTGGGGATATATGAAAGGGCATTTAGAGAAGAAGCCTAAATATGCTTTTTTTAAAACGTTATGTTTCTGGTTTAATTTCGTTTTTTGTTTTTAAATTTATTAGAAGTCGTTCATATATTTAAAAATGCATATTCTAAAAGAACATTTTTTTTTTTTTAATTTTCTACTTTTTTTATCTACTATCATAATATGGATATGGAGCAAAAATGCCATCGATTAAATAAAAAAAATAAACTTAAATTCTTACCTCAGTTTGTTCTTCTTGAGATACATGACTGTCTTGAGGAACCTGGTCAGCTTCAACTTGTGGCATTTGAATTCTCTGAACATGAATTCTAACTTCCCTCGGAATGAGAGCCATTTGCATAGGCAGTCTCGGAATCTGGACTTGCTCCTGATCTTGAGAGCCCTGTTCTCTCATTGGGAATGCCATGTGCCTCTCTGGCATTTGTTCCCTGATTTGGATTTGTACTGGAGTCTGTTGCTCCCTCTGGGGCTGGACTTGAGACTGAGTAATCTCCCTGATGCGCTGGAGAATCTCAATGGGAATCTGCTGCTCTTGTGGCTGTTCTCTTGTCTGGAACATTCCTTGTGGTCTCGGCATTTCTTCTCTGATAAAGTGAACGCGCTGAGGTTGGGCCTCTTGTTCCCTCATCTGGAATAGGTTTTCTCTCATTTGGAAAGGCATCTGTTGTTCCCTGATCTGGAAGTGCAATTGTTGAGGCGACTGAGGTCCGTATGGAGGGATGTTCCTGGGGATGAACTGGGGAGGGAAGGAACGCTGTGGCATCTCCTGGGGTTGGAACTGAGCTTGGTAGTCTTGAGGAGCTTGTGGAGCTGGTGCCTGTAACAAACCAAAAAAAAAAGATTTATTTGTGTTTGACAACTAAATTTCGTTTTATTATATAATATAACAAAGGTGGTTTTTTGAGGAGTAGGTGTGGAAGTTTAGTCATTTACAGGCTATTTAAATTATTTTACACACCACTGCGCAATATTCACCATTCTGTTTATGTATGAACATCCATGTCTTGAAATCACTCACTGATAAACGCGATACTTTAATTAATTAGATCAAGAAGAGTAAGATAAAAGATCTCTATAAAAGTTAAAACAATGATAAAAAAGTAAACTATTTAAAAATGAATGTGTGCCGTTTACAAGGATAAGACATAAAACTAGGGAGCTTAAGTAAAAAAGTGCCTTTGTCAAAATACTTTTTAATTAAATTTTAATCAAGATTGAAATGTCACTATCTGAATATTTGAGTTTTTCATTTCTCCTTCTTATTTCCTTCACACCCCCACTCCTTTTTTCATAATAAATGTAGATTGGTAGTTTATTTTTGTTTTAAATTTTATATGAAATTATTATATTCTATATTTATACGTATAACATGTCCATATACTTTTTATTTTCTCAAACTGAACGGTTCGGGTAAGAAGAAAAAAATTTCTTCAAGGTAATACGCCCGCCTTTATATGTTTTCAAAATGTACATGTAATATACATATTAACAAGTTACAACACGGATTCAGAACATTTTAGAGCAGGAAATATTGAAGTCTAAGCTTTTATAAGGCTTATGATCTGTCATTGGCTGGTTTTAGTAGCCACTTTACACACTGTGTATCATTCACTATTTTGCCTATGTTTGAACATCCATATTTCTTCGATTCTGCCAACTGTTGATTTTAGTAAAATCAAAGAGCTGAAACCTTTACTGTTGCGAAGCGATTCATCTGACTGAATTGTTTCACATACTAGGAAATGCCTGAAAACAATTTTCCTATTTTTAAACTTCTTCTTGGGCCAGTTGGTTTTATTACAATATTTTGAGTTGATCCAAATGCTTGCAGACAAAAGACTGCATTTCCACTAGACTTGACTTTCATAATCCCTTCTATAAAATGTTCTCCATCCCTGTTGTAATTTGTTAATCTTAATGGCTCCCTAGGGGGTGAAATCCAGTCTTTTGTCTCCAAGCATTTGGACAAACTCGAAATTTTATAATGTACATATATGAAATGTTAATTAAATACCTCTTTATAAATTATTTGCTAACAATCTCCAGGTAAAAGACACAGTGGTATGCTTTTTATGCGTCAACTGAAAAATCTGAATTATTTTCATAACAATAAAAAATTAAATGACTTATTCAAAGCTACGCACGTCAAATTTCAATCCACAAAAGTACTCAATATGTATGAACATCTCACGCATATTTTACTATTTCAAGACTTAAAGATTTATAGCCAAACCCGAAGAAGTAATAAATTGTCAGCATCGTAGACTGCACCATCTTCATATGCGCCAGTTAACCACAATCGTCACAATCTTAACAATAATAATATTAAGTCTGAGAACTGTTGCAAAATATTTTTATAGCGCTTGCAATGTAACATAACCTTTAAACGATGATCGCACTGACAAATAAACCCAAAGTACTACGTGTTTATAATAATAAATTGCTTTAAATATAAAATTACTTTTTGAGTTAGAAAAATAAGTGTCATCTTCAACGTTTTCAGCCTGGGAGTTTCAATTCAAATTTACCCGGTATTTAAGATTTACTTACTGCCGTATGGCCGTTTTCACACATGCCAAACGAATCCACCCGGCGCGGTAATTTTACCGGGTTGACCCTACACACTTGTGTCGTGTGACACTTGTATCGCTTTGTGTAGGGTGAACCCGGTAATATTACATCGCCGGGTGGATTTGCGTGGCATGTGTGAAAAGGGCCTATCTACCGACGCGCAACGGCGAGTTTATTTTTTAATAGCTGGGCCTTGATTATGATGGGAAGATAAAGACGTCATACCTTTATCTTGACGGTATAGTTGAAGATAAATTCCCTCTAGCGATTTTAAAGATATACTTTCGACCCTCCACCTTCAAGTTTTGGGTAGGTACATTGATATGAAACAAGGGAAAGCGTACGTCACGGTACACATATCTACGCTCTAAAATGACATAGCTTCAGTATGACGTCATAGTTGAAGATAAAAGTCTCCCGACCGACTATAAGGATATCGGTTTATACCGACGGGTCTAGAACCCCTCAATACGTTTATCTACGCATTGAAAGTGTCAAAATTTTTGTTCCACTGAGCAATTTTTCCTTTAGTTATGACTTGTTAAATATTTTAATAGTTCTGAGGTTGGCACTTTTTTTCTTAAAAGCCTATTAAAAATATGAGAGGGAAATAAGTAAATTTTGAAGTCGAATTAAATTCCGATATAACTGTCGCTTTCATAAAACTAACGCCTAGATGTGAAAATAATGTCGCTAGATTCTGTTCTATTAACAGATAAGAGTATCTAGGCGTTAGAAAGTTACCACTTTAAAAAAATAATTTAGTTTATTTAGTTATTAATTTAGTTTTTTTATTTTTTCCATCTGTTTTACTATCTTTCCGAGTGCATGTATCGAGACGTTAAAAGAGCCGGCTTTGTAGTCGATCAGTAGATACATACAGACGATCGTTAAGCGTACCGTCTAGGTGATTTCCAAAAGTCATGCAAAATTCATGTTTAAGCGAGCATTTTTTGTTTGAATAGGGATTTATTGGAGTACAGTGTTCAGTACATATTCGTTGTAAGACTTTTACAATATTATTATTAATTAATAAATTATTAATAATTAATAATAATAATAGTAATACTATAAAAAATAATAATAATAATAATTATGGTTTATCAACAAACAATGACAATTTCTTTATCTACTGAATCATTTCTAGTCAGCCTTACTAGGAACAACCTGTTTTAAGGCAGCCATTTTTTCGCAAAATAAACAAAAACATGACTACCTACTATTTAATTTATTATATAGTTATACGATATAAATATATATCATTTATTATATAAGAAGGTTTTTGAGTACATTTTCCGATTTTTCTCTACCTAAAGTGTATTATCTATTCAATGACCTAAACCCTGTAAAAAAAAATTACAAATTGATTACACTAATAATTTAATTAAAATACTAATTGTTACGAATAATAACGCTGGTTATAAAATAGTGCGCTCTTTCAGATTCAACAGCAAAAAATATAAAATAATTCCTTGAGAAAAATGTTGGAGAAAAATTCCAATTTCGTAACAATGTAAAATGGTATCTAATAATGTTAAAAACCTATGAGAAAATGTTTAAGCTTGATGTCTTGAACATTACAAGGTATGTCCTTTGTTATTATCAGGTTTCGCGTTTTGTCATTGCATAATCCAGTAATAATAAAGCGTAGTGCGTTCTCATTAAATAAGCCTACGCGGCACAATTACCGCATTATACGGGCTCCAATCCGAGCTTCTTCATTTTAACCAGATCTTAAGTATGGTAATTGACCTGATGCTCAACCTTACCGGCAGCAGCATATCCGCTGTCTGCTTTTAAAGCCAGTGCGAATTCGTTAATTTTTATAATTATTTTTGTAATAAATTACCATGAGCGGTAATGCCGAATTTCGAGGGCACTTATCAATTTCTTGCTTTAATTTTATTGCATAAATATTTATTTATTATGTTAATCATACAGCCTTTAACAAAATGCAAGGTATAAGATAAGAATAACCGATTTTACATTATTTACGTAAATTTCTTACGGATACAGAAGGAGAAAAAAAAATATTTTTGATAAATTCTTGCCTTATTCAAATTTAAATACAGAATTAAATCAATGTAATTGTCCTATTGTAGGAATCGTAAATAATCATAAATATTACGGATTAAGTATTGATTCTAAAATTAGTCGAGGTGTTCATGTTGATGGAATCTGCGACAGATTAAGGTACTGGCTTAAAGTCAAGCATACTATCTTTCAAAAAGCTAAGATATATTATATACCTACCTCATTGAATTGATTATATCTTACGGAATGCGTGAATGAGGTCTCAATTTCCAGTCTTACCTGGTAAAATTTATGATATTCAGATGAGACTGTTAAAAGGAATTGTACCGAATAGCATAATCCGTGAGGCGAAGCATATGGGCGAAGGTTTATATTTCAAATTATGTAACGTCCTGCCGGTAAAACAATTTTGTGACAATAAATTAATTGAAAATCACTTTTTTGATCCGGAATATAAAAAAAAAGTTTCCCAGATTTACAACACTAGATTGAAAACAAAGGATTCCCTGATCTTTTCCTGGATTACAAATTACATCTGAGAATGAACGTTTAATTGCGTTATTTTAAGATTTTTCAATAATCTCCCGTAAACACGGAAGATCTCAAAATAAAAAATACCTATATAGCAACTTATAGAGAATATGAATTATTACAACAACAACCAAAACAAACCATCGCTCCTTTTCCCCGTAAGGGTAGGCAAAGAGGAGATAACGCCACATCACTCTTTCTCATTAATTTTTAAATGTATCATAATATTTATTATGTACGTATATACAACAAACCTGTTTTTAAAAAAATGTGTCCCACCGAAAAGTCTTAAAATTTAATGGGTAACTAAAACACGCTTTAAAAATAATGAATAAATGCTTTTTTGCATCACTAAAAGTAAAAATACTTTGTTTCAGGATCTTCAAAAGAAAAACGCATGAATAAGAAAACAGTATTCTTTCACACAAAACGAAAACTTTTTATAAAAACATTACCACAGATGTAAAAACAAAAAAAAAACGTCTGAATTGTGTTAGGTACAAGTGTATGTCCTTAAATCATTGTGCTTTATATGGGTATCGACCGGAAAACAATCAAAATACATTTCGCATATTATATATTATCTTATTCAAACAATATCGTCCTTAAAATTAAATTAATTATTGATGCTCAGGGTCCTCGGATAGTGAGGTTTGTTTTACTCACGTCGAACACTGGTTCGTTTCCCTATTTGGGCAAACAACGTGCATAATTTTGATATTATTATTATTTTGAGAGATAAACGTTTGTGGTCTAAGCATTGTACGAGTATCTGCGATACGTGACTCTAGCTAACGTGACTAATGTTAGGATTTTTGGTTAAGTCAGTTTTATGTTGGGAAATAATATACCATAAGAACAATGAGCCAGACACATCAGGTTCCAGTGTTGAATTTAAGGTATAATAAGTTTGTTTAGCGTTGACCTTCAAGTCACATATATAATTTACCAAAACACGTTGGACTAACGGAACGTCGTATTGTTTTCATGGCGATAGTTGGAGGGCCGGCAATCGATACAAGCTACTTTCCGGCCCGAAAACACATATCGTTGCATCAGGAAAATTCTTATTGCTAAACTAATTTCTCCCTAATACCGAGTGAACAAAGCCGCGCGGGTAAAAGCTAGTTCTAAGTGTACATATTTAACACCAGGTAATCTATATATAACTAGTGAGTTAGAAAATTAATACGGAGCGTCCTCTGGTGAGGATAGTCTCCATCTAATGCGTATATGTTCATGTGTGTATGTATGTGTAAATAAAAATATATATGCATGTTCATGTTTGTATGTGTATGTGTGTATATATGTGTATGTTTATAATATTATGTATGTGTGTATATATCAGGGGCGAATCGTCAATGTAAGCGATTATGCACAGCTTACCATTATATTTGACTTTAAAATAAAATAATTTATAGTAACCATGTTTACGGGAAAATATATAAAGTAATTGTTATTTATTATAAATCACCGTTAATATCTTTCTACAAAAAAATATATATGAAGTGCGCCCAGCGCCAGCGCCCAGTCCATTCTCACTGAACGATAAAACTAGCCGATTACCTCAGCTTATTCTTCCATACAAAAAAGTACACTGTATTTTTCGTCTTTAACCCAAGTCGGCTTTTTTAGTACTAAAACAAACTTGCAGATTACAAATATTTTTAGAAGATTCTCTATTTGGAAACTAGTATTTCAAACATTATTTCCGAAGGACTATTTTTCTTTCACGGGATACCGTTGACATATTATGTATCACATAGGACAGGTGGCGTTCGCAGTGGCCGTTTTAGGCATTATTCATTTTAAAAGAAATCGGCCAGTGCTCAAGTCTTGACAGTACTGTCAATGACAGATCGTAATGGAAATATCTGCTGAATGTCATTGTGGTATGTGTTAATAAACTTTTGAACAAGTTTAGTATTCTATTAAAATAGTGTAGATTAAAGCTACGTATATCGCGTGGTTAGTAATAATTGTTGTTTGAGTTGATTTTCACAGAACCACAGAAAAGGTAGTAATTTATAATTACATTACTTACATGTTATGTAAGTACTTATATGTAGTACAAATTAATGAACATTTTTAATAGATTACCTATAAAATAAATCACGGCTCGCCACTGGTATATATATATATATATGGATTTGTGTGTGTATGTATATGTATGTATGTTGTATGTGTACTTTTTTCTTTGTTTTATATTTACTTACTATTTCTTCTACTTCTCTTCCTTCCCTATTTTATCAACCCACTTCCTTTCACCCGTAGCAAACTGTACGTTTTGTTTTTTATATTTATGTTCCTATATGAAACCCGTAATTGGTCATGTTATTTGTTGTTATTCTTTATGTATTATTATTATCTTTATGACTGTGTTGGTTTTAAAAATAAAATAAATAAAAAACAAAAAAAATCTAGCTCAGCCTATTATAAAATGGTATGTTTTATGTTTTGAAGTATAAGTAGTTTGATACTAAATGAAAATATTGTATTTATACATTTCATAATACATACAATGTTTTGTTCACTTTTCCCAGCTGTATAAAACGGTACTTTACGATTTTCTTGTTGTATTACTTTAAAATATGTTATTATTTAATTTGTTTTTTACATTTCTTCTTAAATAATTTAAACTTTCTACTGAATATGTTGTATAATTTTTAGGTTTATTTTTTTTTACAAATCTTGGGTAGACGAAAATTTATGTTTTTATTTTTTTTTAAATATTAAGCCAAATATATTGATATTATAAATTTTTGTAAAAGGTACATTTGCCGTTTATGTCAATAAAATAAAAAAATAACAATATTATTAAAAAGAAACTAACATATGATATAGCATTTCGTAAATTATTATTAAACTTAACTGTTTTTTTAGTTGATAACTATTTTTCCATTATTTAAAAAAAACAAATAAAGCATTGGATTATGATTTTTGTTAAATAAAAAATCACAAATTAAATGTGTATTTAAATCTATTACGTTTATTAGGTGTCATCTATCAAGCGCTTTGTTAAAACGTTGACAGCACACAGTTACCTTTCAATGTCTTAATTAATACAATATCTCACTTCCTATCTTATTGTCTTGTAGCAGTAACAATTTGATTAGCCCTCAAATTAGTGTCGAACCCTTGCCTTCCGCATTAGGTCAGGTTATTGTAAAAAGGTTATCAAACGAATCGATCGAGTGCCTCCGTCGTTTTTCAACGAATGAGAAGGCCGGGCATAATAAATAATGGAGAATAAAGTTCACACGCAAACAAAGAATTAACTAGTCGATTTGATCATTTTTAAAGAATCTAAACAGGAAACTTATGCAATATTAAAATAAATCGATTTTTACATACCTTAATAAATAAACGTAAGCCGGGTTCTTGTAGCTTACTCTTTGTCCTAACGCAAAATCAGCTTAAAATACACTTTAAAAATCAATTGTGCTGAGAACTATACTCATTTATCCATATAAAAAGTGCAAAAAAATATCAAGGTATCGTAAATGAAGATAATAAAAACATGACGCATATCTAAAAATAATAAAAAAATGCGAATTTAAAAAAAAAAATACAAATTAAAAGTCGCATTCGATATTTATTTTAAAAAAATTGAGAAATCCTGTAATTAGGTAATTTTATTATTATTATTATAAATAACTTATATAGCGCCATTTTCGTAATAAAATACCTCAAGGGCGCTTTACATGGTGATTCTATTGTTAAATTAATTTAATTGAAGCTTTTGAATTTGTAATTTAATTCAAACAATTTATTTTGTTGTCACATGCTACGGATTTATTCAAATGATTTAGAGAACAAGTGGCTTTTAAGTTTTTTCTAAAACATCACTTCACTTTCACAGCCTCGCACCTCTGCTGGGAGAGCATTCCATGCCATAGGGCCTGCGACCGCAAATGCGCGTTCACTAAATTTAGTGCGCTGTTTGCGTAGAGGTATAATAACTTTTCCTCTCGCCGTAGACGTAGCTGATCTAAGCGTGAGACGCCTGTCAGCTAGTTCATCTGGAATGCATAGTTCCCTTAGATATTCCGGAGCAGAGTTGTGCAGTGACTTATACATAAGCCAACAGAGTTTGTATTTGACCCTCTGTGGAAAACGTAGCCAGTGTAGTTCCCGCAGTAGTGGAGTGATATGACTGAACTTAGAGATTCTGGAAATAAGTCTCGCTGCGGCATTCAATACAGATTGTAGGCGAGTCATATTAATTATGTACCTATAATAATTCGAACCCTTCTATACCACAACCTGATTCCCTTTTTTTAAATAGAGAATTATTTACAACTCGTTCGCCCCCGAAACTGGAGTATTTTGGGAAATTATAAGTACGCAAATATATTAATATGTTTTCTTATATTTATTTATTTATTATATAAATGGCCAAAGTCAATAACAACAGTTATCTGAAAAATCGTATGTACAAAAAACTGAACAAAAAGAACATAAAACGATGTAGCAATAAAATAATGGTACATGATATATTAAAAAATACAATTAATTTATTCATTTCAAAGTAAATGTGTATGTATGCATATTAACTATCATATTATGGCTTTAAGGCTGTTAAGCCATAATAACTAACAACAAAATATAACGTTAATTTGAATAATTGAATAATAATACATGATACAATATTAAAAAAACAATCTGAATTCAAGCAAAAACATGAAATACTTTAATAATAATGATTACGTTTGATACAGTATTAAAAAAAAACAATTAAATTAAAAATAACTTTCAACATATATGATTTTTACCTAACCCATGCCAATCCATCTTCATCTCACACTATTTTAGTAATAAATAAATAAAAAAAACGTTTGGTCTTCCTACAAAGTAAAATTGACCCTGAACTAGCGTCGACGTCAAGGAATTTTGAAGTGCTGTTCCACGCTAAGTTATCAATTAATCTACACATAATATCAATATGCAATAACTCCCTTAAAATGCTTTGATTTTTTTTTAGAAATGCCAAATTTTTCAAAATATTATTTAGGTTCTGAAAATATTGTATAATTCCTTGGTAAGAAGTCACTTGGAATTTAGTTCCATCGTTTGGTCGCCAAATGAAACCACATATTATTACGTATATAAGAGGGTACAGCTGCGTTATCTATATCTCAGGGAGTATGGATATTACCCGTGGCTTTTCCCGACTGACCTCTTACTAGGAATGCTGGGCTACCAATCATCGTTGGGGAGAAGGGATATCCATTTGGGTGTTCACTTTTTTCAGCTAATTGGTGGCCGCATATACAATTCAGATAAAGTGAATGAATTTGGTCTATTTCTCCCTGATTTGATCTTCGACAAAGGCAACACAGGTTGTTATACCACCACGATGCAGAATCAACCTGTCTATGGTCATGCCGGTAGGTAGAGCAATATTGTTATTGAATCTATCGCCCCGGATATCAATATACTTCGTGATAGTGGGATTTCTCTTAGGAAAGCAATTTCCAAATTGTAATAGCTGAATGTATATATTTTTATATTTAATAAATCTATTATAAATACTTTGTAACGCGTTGTGAATGAATTGGATACCCTGTAATGTTCTCAATGTAAATAAAAAATAAATTAATGAAAATGTATTTATTCAAATATCTAACATTAAAATATCACCAGTCTCTTCGGTGTCTTAAACCAATGCTTCCATAATTTCCCTTCCCAGCAGTATTTCACCGCCTGGCAGATTATTTAATTTTGACTTTTTTCCAGTCCTCTGAGGCCTGCTTTTTGATCTTTAGCTACAATACGCTTTCCTACATTAAATTATTACCCGTGTGTCGAATCCCTTAAACTGTAAGTTATTATCATTTTAGCGTTGCAAATAAATTTTAATTGCACGTAAATTTCCGAACGTCTCGAGAATAATATTTTTTAAAGGTCGAGTAATATCGTTTTAAATAGCAAATTTACGATCGTACGCAAACAAACCGCTGCCATTGTTGTTTTAAGCAAAATCAATGTAAGTTTAACCGAAAATAAAATATTTATGAACATCGGGAGGCTGCTGTCGTTAATGGCGTGTTCTAACTTTACAAATATAAATACAATATTTAAATAAATCTGAGTTGATTTGTAATCTTCCTACTCAGTCAGTCGTTTCCCCAGTTAATAAACTGGTTTACTTAATTTACTTTGTATGTATCTGCCTTATCGTGCGGAGACTAACCTATCGTTATCTAAATTTTTCATAACCTAGCCTAACTGGATTAACGTTTTTGCAACTAAATTCATATTTTTACATTACAGTGTAATTAAATGGGGAAATAAATCAATAGTTTAAAATGAAATTACTTTATTTTGTTTGCACCGCATTATTTTTTAATCTTATCTTATTTCAAAATATAAAAAAAATATTTTCATAATATTTCATGTTATTTCAATATAAAAATTAATATTTTTATGAACCTAAAGCCCATTTCAGACGAAAGTAGAAACTCACATGGCACGCTAAATTAACGAAGGATGGATTGATATTTCATCATTATTCCCTTTTCGCACCTCATGGTGCATAGGGCACTGCATTGGTACACCAATAGCAGTATATTTTAATATTTTTTGTTACATAACGGTAAAATGATCAGTCTTACGCTTCAGGCACCAGTCCAGGAACTGTGAAATATTCTAGTGAGAAAACACACTTTTGAATAAATATCTCATGTCAATCATGTTGGGAATCGAACCCGAGACCTCTTGCGCTACACCACGAGGCCGACGGGTTGATATTTACACCAACGCATTTGATATTTACAGTATTATTGATATTTATTTTTTTGTTAAAAGGTAGGCAAACGCAAGACTCGTCTCCTCTCGATTTCTTTTTACAGGATTTTTTACCTAAAAGCAGCGGATAAATTTGATTAAAATGCGAAAGAATATAAAAAATGACAAACCGCCCTAATTTTATCGTATCGTGTGGGTTTGACAATACGTATGAAATGAAAGATATTAAAACAAAAACATAAGAACATAACAATATGTGTTATTTTTTAATGCATATATTATTTGTATCCCGAATTGAGTTGTTGTAAATCATGGAAATTTCAACTTATTATACTTGTAAAATACTTTGTGTTATATGATTTATAAATAAAAAAATTAAAAAAAGTTTACATTTATGAATTTATGATACATTTATGATTTAATTCGTGGGAATTACTACCATACTATAAACAAACAATTACACCTTTATTTTATTTTCGATTTGAAGGGTTCAGTAATTGCCATAATCAATACCCACATTAAAACTTATCGATGAACCCTGTTAATGATCCCAATTATACACAAAACACTTGCTTTTAACTACTTTACCCATTCTTTTCAAGATAAATATGTTAAAGATAATAGTAAAGTATTAGTTGTTTGCCAGATAACCTGTGTTATTTGAGGCTACATAAATAATAAATAATCCATTATCTGTTGTCGTATGTATATAACAAATACTATACTTACATTAAATAAAGTATAAAGTGCTTAGTAACCTAATGCAAGGTGCGCTTGAAAGGAATTCGATGTGTTAAATAATCTTAAAAAACGATTTATTAAATCCGATTTGATTTATTTCGGAATTTAAATAATGATTTAAGGTTCTTCCTTTGACTAATAAAAAATAATGAAAGTGACACCATGATCTTGAAAAATATTCTATTATAACTATTTATCATTTTTTCGTTTGTCAGTATTATTTTATAAACGTTTTTGTTACGCACATGTATATACAACAAGCGTACCCGACAGAAGTTGTCCTGCCCAAACGTTGGCTTGTCTGCTATTTGCTGGTTCAGCAAACGTTTTTTCAATATTCCAATTTTCGATAAACTATGTATATACTAAGTGACATTTGACATTGAGTTTGACATTTCAATATTTTCGTTTCTTAATTGTGTCATTTGTTGTTGCCCAAAGCAAAATAAAAAAAGAGTGTAATAAGCCAAGTCTAATTAAGAATCTAAACCATCCGGGGACCCATTCAAACAAACGCAAAAAATTTCATCGAAATCGGTCCAGCCGTTTAAGAGGAGTTCAGTGACATACACGCGTACCGAAGAATTATACTTATAAAAATCTGTACACCTTACTATGTTATTTATACGTTTATGGACTGTTATAATAATCCATTTTATAACTAATACAAATTGCTAGCAATATTCATACAATGGATCACAATAAATTTTATGGTTACGGTGATCTGGAGGCCACTCAATCCTTCCGCAATCAATTATTTATGCTTATGAGTAAATATGTATTATATAAATTTTAATTAAGATTCGTAAATGCAAAGCTGATAATCAAAACAAATCAGAAAAAAGTCTGTAATAAAACGGGTCACTCGGTGCACTCAGTAGCAATGTATTGAAATGTATGAGAAGCGTTTTATTTTTTTTAGAATAATCTATTAAGACTTATTTTAAATTAATTGATGACTTTAAAGTTTACCGAAATGATACTTGATTAAATTGAGAAATAGTAACTGGTTCTTGATTTTTGATCTAGTAAGTACAGAAATAATATATTTTGATTTAATTACGAAATCTAAAATTGGAATGCAAAAATTACCAAGTTTTACAAAAATAATTTAATAAAATCGTTGATGTTGAATATACATGATGCTTCATACAACGATAGTTTGAAATTATATTCTGGAAAATGAGCGTTGTTACATTTAATGTTTTAAAAATACTAACTGTATGTACCAGTTTACTTTGAATTCAAAGCTGTATGTTGCGCCTTTTAACGCTGCTTCACATTTACTAACAAGTTTTTTTTGTTTTTTTTTGTTTTTTTGTTTTTTTTGTTTTAATAACCCACTAAGCCTCTTCTGTAGAGGCTTGTCAGCAGGTGGAAAATATTATATGGCAGAAAGTTATGAAAAATATACTACAAAACCCAGAACAATTGAAGAAAAACCTTTCTTGGATTTTTTTCTTGAAACCGGCAGGAATCGAACACGCGACGCTAGTTTCATAAGTAAGTAACCTTACCAATTGCGCCACGGCGCCTGTCGTTAAGTTCCGGAATTTAAGTTGAATGGAACACAAGACGGGTGCTTACTGCTGCATCTAGTGTATACATAAACATCAATGAATACATCCGTTTTTGGATTCTAATTTCACTTAGATTTTACGGAAATGAAAAATCATGAAACAATGTATCTTCTGTGTATGTATATATTATATATACCTGACAAAAAATGACAGAGAAAGTCGACAGCCAATATTTCTAAATCGTTATTTATGTATGTTTATAACACATGAAACCTCGTGAAATAATTGCGTTGCTTGAAATTTTTTTGAATATTTTATTATTAAACCATGTTCTCCTATTCGAATAAAACATAATTTTAATTCTTAAGTAAAAATTGCGCACATAAATTTTCCAAACTGTAGAATACTTTAAAATAAACTTTACTTAACATTCATGTTAGATATTGAAAATACTTGGCAGGAGATCATTTTAATTTATTAAATAAATAAATAACAAGTCTTACTCAGATCCATAAATTTGAAATAACCAGTGAAAAAAGTCTCTTAGATGTTGCAAAAGCGATGAAACTGTTCATTGGTTATTCCAAATTTATGCATTTAAGTATCTCTCGTGTTTTATTTATATTACAAATTTACCCAACAGATACCGGAATAAAATACTATGCAGACACACATAGTATTTTAGACAGTGTTAAAACAAATGAACTATGTTAGTTAAATACGCAATCTCGATACCCTTATCCACACCAGATAATGCTTTGTTAAACTAAATGCAGCGTATCTCGATCATTAGTTGCAGAAAGATAAGGTAATTAATCCATCGCTTTAGTGCTAATCCAGGGACAACAAAAAATTGCAGTATAAAACCACCTAAAAGCAAATATCTCATGTCGATACTCCCAGGAATAAAACCAGGACCACAAGCATCGTGAGCGAACACGCCAACTTCTACTATAAAAGATGGACTAATCTCCACAGGATTTCCTATATCAGGCTTTTACCTTTGAGTAGCTACCACTCATCTTAGATTCTAAGGAACTGTATCCTTTATCAAGACGAGATACGCAAATGTCTTTTTAAATTGTTTATAGTGTGTTTTTTTACTAATACTCGTACATACAAATAGGTTTTTTTTTTTCATTTTTTATTTTTAGATGGAATTTGCTTTATTATTTACCTTGCTTATAATATACAAGGTTTATATTTAAAAAAGTGGATTTCTTTGCAATTTAATTTCTTTAAAGTTATCTTAACTGTTGGAAACAGGAGAGATATGTGGACTAATGTGGACCAATCAGGAACTTCTCAGCATTTGCTCATGTGGAGAGGAAACCACTTGAAACACTTCAGGAGAAGACGGCCTGTTGGCAGTAGTCACATAGGTAGTTAGGTAGGTAATTAAAACCAGTTTTTAAAAATGTGTCCTTTGAAATATTATACTTAACAATAGGTTTATTTTTAAACCATATTGGCTTAATATCAAAGTAAGAAGTACAAATTATTATAATGCAACAAGTCGTAGGGATTATCATTATTATTCATGGGGCAAAATATTAAACTTTTACGATTAAGTTTGGATACTCAGAAAGTGACAAATCTGCCTATGACCAATGCGATTAGAATGGGGAATTCAATACGTCACAATACCACCACTTTCCTTTTCGTCTCTACTCATTTCTACTTCGGGGACCGATAATAACCAACTACATGTTATTATAACAAGCGGACAGCGTAACACTTTGCTGCCCCCAATTTAACAAAATGTACACATTTTCTTAGTCACCGATACGAGTGAAGATTTACTTAAATGTATGACCAATATGAAAACACGGGTTATCGACTTCACACTGTTCATTCATCAAAAACCACTGCGGGTTTTCCCATGTTATCAATCAATATAATCATCATAACATTTCGAAATCTAGTAAAACTTTTGATTTTACTATCACTTATAAAAATCTGAATAAATATAAATATAAATAATATGAATGGGATTTAACCCATATATTTTTAAGGCGTAAACTTTGTTTTTTTTTAAGAAAGAGAAATACTCGAGTTTTTACTATATACTCAACTGTTTAAATTTTCAGACCATTTCCTAAAAGTCGTAAATAACTTGATCTGGAAAATTGGAAATCGAGTTGTGGTAGAGAGAGATTTGAACCTCGGACCTTTGGCCCGTGAATTCAAAATACTTCCACGGGACCACAACTCATTAAACTTGTGTATTTTAACACAAAGAATCTTTATTTTTCCCTGACGCGTTTTCGTTTAAACGTTATGCTTTACAAGTGTGAGTTTTCACACTCGTCTGTCAATACAATCACTAGTGATTACAGTATTAATTATTATTTTTTATAATAAATTAAGCATAGGCATAAAAGTCTGATCACTATAATCCAATGGTAAATTTACAACTTGTCATAAAAATAACAGACGATATATTTATTTATTTATTTACTTTTTTTAAAAATACATGAATACAAGTCGTGACTGCTAAGCTGCGACTACTTTATTTTTAAATAAAGTCACACAACCTAAAGCTTGAATTCATTTGATTATTTAAACTAACCGACAATAATAAATAATTAAATTCTCTGTTCGCAAGATTGCTGTTACAAGACTTTATGTCGTATAAAGCTTGTATTTATGATGTATACATTTATGATGTGTACATACGTTGTAAAGGTTTTAATTATGTACAATGCTATGTCATCTTAATTAAAAACTACTGTCAAAATAAAATTACTGAACCCTCTTATGCTTAAAATTCAACTTATTTTACTAATTATAAATATATTAAATGTACTTAGTAGATATAAATTCATAATTTTGTTTTGCATTGAATAAACATTTTCCCTTTTCGTGATCAAGAGGTCTCGGGTTAGATTCCCGAAAAAGTTGAAATGAAATATTTATTTAAAGAGTTTAGAATATCATTTAAAATATTTCGTCATCCCTGGACTGACAAATAAAGCGTTAGACTGAATCTTACCTTTGGTTGTGAATTATGTGGGTATGCATGGGTCAAGTATTGTCCCAACTTCTGCATCCTATTACCCTCAACCCCCGTTCACTATCCACTTCAGTATCCTTTGATCACCCACCACCTTAAGACCTCGTGTCGTACATGGCGCGTTTATTTCGTTGAACGTGTGTGCCGCTTTATCAAATTTTGTTTCCACCAACCACCAGTGTTGAGCTCCAGATCAGGGCCTGCTCTCGTGTTATTGCCGCTCGCAAGAGTCAAGTCGGATTCGACAAGTCCATCAAGAACAAAGTTAAGGTTAGTGGCACTTTTCCTAATCCATCTCATTTCTTAGGATTGTGACCGATTGACACTGCATACCACATATCGAGGATACTCTTTTTTTCAACAAAGGAATTGCCTTTTTAAATTTTAAATTTAAAGTTGAAAATTCGAGTCTGACTCGCTCGAACTTAAATTCTTAATTTTAGGTCAAAACTTTTGTGGGTTACATTAATGTTACGAAGCTGATTTTTTATGTGTAAAAGTTCCATTTATGTAAGATAATAAAAAATTTCAAAAAAGTCTTCCACTAATTAAAAAAAAAAAAAAATAACCGATCCGGACGGAAATTTTCAAAAACCAATAAAAAAAATCATAACTCAAAAACTACGCAATATCGTAGAACATACATGAGGGTGATTCGAATACCCTTCAACATGAGGCACCAACATTTTTCCTTTGGACGTCACTTCTCCGGCCACTCTGTATACTACTAGGTGCAGATATTAAAATTATGATATCCCAAAGCGGTGCCCCATGCACCATTAGGCACGGAAATGGAATGAAGATGATAACGCATGACGCTGATAATCATTTTTACAACAGTTTTTTGTCTAATAAGAAAAATAATTATTGCTGTTTCTTGTTTTACTATCCGAATTTTGAGTTTTTATTTATTAAAATCTACATAATTATGATTTTGTAAACACGCAAACTTAAGTAGATTCAAAAAACATTTTTAAATCCTCAGAGCAAATACCGCTTAAATCAAATTATGTGATTACTATATTATAAAGTGTTTTTCAATCTTTTTGAATACGCGACCCCTTTTACGAGTTAAATTAATCTAACCTCCGGGACCCCAATAGGGTTTTTTTAACATTTTTTTTAAATAAGCAAAAAATTACGATGGTAACGGGACTATTATTTTTTTCGTGCGACCTCAGATAAATTTTCTACAAAGGTTTAAAATATGCATATTTTGAATTACCGGAAAATGAAACGCCACGCGCCCTGTAGGACAAACGGCACGTATGACGTTTTGGCGTCAAACTTATACGTAATGTTTATTTGAAGCGCAGTTGGCGGGCATAACGCGTAACGTCAAAATGACGTGATGCCAACTGCAAGCCGTTTTGTATGTGCTAATTAACGGGACTATTATTTTTTTCGTGCGACCTCAGATAAATTTTCTACAAAGGTTTAAAATATGCATATTTTGAATTACCGGAAAATGAAACGCCACGCGCCCTGTAGGACAAACGGCACGTATGACGTTTTGGCGTCAAACTTATACGTAATGTTTATTTGAAGCGCAGTTGGCGGGCATAACGCGTAACGTCAAAATGACGTGATGCCAACTGCAAGCCGTTTTGTATGTGCTAATTTTTAAACATGAAAATTATAAATACAAACATTTTTTGAACAGATTGAGAGTTATACTCGTATCATTAGAATTGTAAAAATCTGCTTAAAATATGTATTATATTTACTTCATTTTTCACGACGTGTGAAAATACCCTACTGTATTACGCTACTTGTATGCCATCGACTACGTTTCGATTTTTTTTTTCTGTTTAGATCATATTATTAAAAATTGAGAAATCACGTAGAAAAACAAGATCGATTAGATTTTACCGCTGACGGCATGCTTAAAGGTCATCATCATCATAAGCTCGACAGCCCAGGGTGGGCCTTGACTGAATCCAGGAGTTTCCTCCACTCTTACTAGTCTGCTGCCCTTCCTCTCCAGTTTCTCACTTCCAACGCTGTCGCATCCGCACTGATGCAGTCCATTCATTGCATTTTGAGCCTTCTTGGTCTTCGTAGCCCTTATGGCACAGAAAGAGTTAGCCGTTTTATGGAGTTTTTGTCGTCCATTCTAATTATATGACCAGCCTACCTCAAGCGCTCCACCTTGATAGAGTTGATGATAGCGATGATGCTATGCTTAAATATACGATATTTAATTCATACAAGATTAAAGTTTTCTGAATGAAGAGAAAAGAAGAACACCCAGAGATGGTAAGGGAAGTTTTAAAATTATTAGTGCCATTTGTCGATATAATTATTTTTTTTCTTAGAGGCGGGGGTCAGTTCTATACAAGCTCCTGATGGCACTGCAACCTGTAAAGATTTATTGTGATGGATCCTCTTGAATAGTTTTCGCCCTTCAAGCCCAGTTCTATAAAGAGCCTGGCTACTGTGTAAGGCGAGAATTCTCATTTTGCTAAATATCCCCTTCCAAACCTAAGTAATTCGTAAATTATCGGGCGGTTTGACAAAGGGCGAGCACCTTAACATCCTCAGGTTTAACGGGTGGTCTTCCGAGGATGAGGTTTATTTTACGATGTAAAGCATCATACTCACATATAATGTGTGTATTTTCTCATATATACTGCAGAACCTACATCTAGAAGTTTCGGAAAGGTTCATTTAAGCATAGTGTTTATTAAATCTGCAGTGCCCTGTAAGTGCTCCAGTGATAACTCTTACTTGATTTTAATTGAGCTTTATCAAGTCGAAAGCAAACCTACGTGATTATCCTTTTATCAGTTCCTTTGCATGGTGCTGATCAGGTACTTTTTGCTAGAACATTACGTCGCTTAGCTGGTAAAACCCTCTGAATGCATTATTGACTTTACTGAGGAAAAATACTTTGAATGTTTTACTCGACACATTTTGGACATGAAACATACTTACGAAACCACTTAGTTTCTTTAAATTGTTTCAATAAATTAGATTTCTAAAAAAAAATTCTTGTAATTGGAACTATTGATTTTCACCACAAAACATTTTTTTTAAAAGTTTTCTGTGTGTTTGTACATGACAACTTTGAAACTAAACCTCGGATGATTAAGAGGATTTTATCAGTTAAAAAAGCTCGAAAAGTGACATATAACTGCATTTATAACTTGTTTTCTCAAATTTTGACATAAAGAAAGTTTCACCTGTATACCGACGTTATGGATACGAATTAACGTTCTCTTCAATGACGGACATAAAAACAAAAAATAATGAAAATAATTGGTTTGCTTGCGTCTAAAAAATAAGAATTCCTGGAAAACCAGGATTCTACAAATTGTAAAAAAATAAACAAGCATAGTCTTCTCACTAAAATTATTGTTTGTATTACCACAGTGTAGGACCTAAAACCCTTGCATGCGACCGCGACCCTCCAAACGAAGCTTTGCGACCACCCTGGTGGCCGCGGCCCACATGTTAAATAACACTGCTGTATAATATATTTTTATACCGTCATTTATCTTGATGTTTGATGTTACTTTTTTTACAATCTTCATTAACACATAAATCATACTGTGGCTCTAATCATTGTTAACAATGAAGCTAGAATCAGTTACAATGAATCTTCATAATTGGGGAATAAAACATACCTCGTACGACGTACTTCTAAAATAAATTAATCTAATTACCAGCTTTAAAAACGATACTATATTTTTGAAAATTCCATGTTAAGAGACCTATAGAACCATCTTATTTCGAATATTGTCTTAGGATGGAGCGTACACACATTTTATTTTTGTCAAATAAGAATATGTAAATATCTGAGATTTACAAAATAATTCATCTGTATGCGAGAGGCAAACTACAGTATCTCCAAAAAACCAATTTTTCAGAAGAGACAAATAAGTGATATTTTATACTTTAAAATTCTGGTGTTTTTTAATGAGAGGCTTTGAAGTTTAGTTGTTTTCAATTACATATTTAATTTTTAGATATTTTATTTGCTCAAACTGAAAATACATTTGTTTACCCTTAAATAAAAATATTTTTATGGTACAACATCAAATTAATGTGGGAAAACAACAGTAAATTTTTTTTTTAAATTATCCGTGATAGAAAAAAACTTTTGTAATTAGTATAAAATAAGTGTTGTTTATTCATCAAAAAAATACTTTTTGTATGAAACTACCAGTAAAACAATTTAATTAATTACGAAAAATGATATGATGTTTTTTAAGATTCACGTTTTTTAAACAATATTAACACAATATCTAGAGATTTTAAAACTCAATGTAGATATGACACACACGGATTTTATGTTTTGGAGACAATTGTCATACTGTGTTTTTACTTACGATTGTTTGCTTTTTTAACAATAAGCATAAGGTAATAAATTCGAAAAAATCACAAAATTTAAAATACGACGTTTGTAAATAACCATCTTTTTGCTAATGACTGCAGTAAATTCTCTTCTCCAAAATGTTGTTCATCGCTGGTGTAAGTTAAATTTTCACTCGTGCAATTTGAATGGTCAAACTCTTTTTGGTGAATCTTGTATTTGTTCCATGGTAATTTAAGTCAGTACTTAACGGTATTTTTAGAATTTTCGGCTTTTATTAACGGTAGAATAAGTTATTGGGTCACTTAGTCATTTTGTGTTCGAGTTCCACTATTGTTTTTTTTTTAATATAGGTAAATAACTTCGCAGTTTACGAATGTATAAACCTTTTATGTTTTTATTTTGAAAAAATACAAAGCTCAGATATTGCATAAATTTATATACTGTTGATGTTTATGTACTTTTTGTAATTTTTATTTTTATATTCTTTAATTATATATAAGTTTTAATTTTCCATTTAGTTGTACTCAATTCAACACCGGGCTGTATATCTTTATTACCTATTTTCCTCGATGTTTAAATATTTTACGAAATTATTCTCCACCTTCATATTTGTATAAATATAATAGCTTACATGAATACGGTCGGAAGAACTTACCGGTAATTGCACGGCACATAAAATTTTAAATTGTATACAAAAACTTCCCTTTTTGTCGGTAACTTAATAACATCTCGGAGTAGACTTTTTGCTTCCACCGTACCGCCATGAACCGACATTTGCTACCAAAATGTTTTAGTCCTTTTTTTCCAGTGCTGAAATTTTTTGTTCTACTTTTAAGTCCAGCGATGAATTTTTCAACAGGGCCTCATTAAACCATGATTTATTTATATACTTATGTATCAAATAAGAAATATTCTATTAATTTATACGGATTTTAATGTGCAAACCAGAAAATAAGGAAAAAAATCCAATTAAAAAAAAACTGCAAAAAACAAAGTTTCAATTTTTTTTATCTACAAATCGTTTTGTGACATTAACAAAGAATACGTAATTTTGGTAAAATTTAAGTCTATACGTCTAAATGGAATATATTGATAATAATTTGCTGGTCTTACATCATTAACACGGTTTAATTTAAAAGTATGTGTATTCGCATCCAGTGGTGTATAAGAATCTTTTGAGGAAAATGTGAATATTTAAACATAGGCAAAATGGTGGATGTTACACAGTGTGTACAGTGGCTACTTAAACCAGCCAATGACATGTCATATGCGCTGTAAATACCTAGACTTCATATTCCCTTCTCCAAAATCCTTTCGATTTCTGGACCAACAAATTGTTATCTTAATAACTCCCTAGGGTGGACAATGTGGACATCCAGCATGTCTAACAACATTTAAACTTACTCAAAAAATTGTTGCTTAAACTAACTGGTATAAGAAGAAGTATAAAATTAAAAAATTGTTTTTAGGCATTGCCTAGTAGGTAAAATAATTCAGCCAGATGAATTTCACCCACATTAATAAAGGTTTCGGCTCTTTTACTTCGTTGTTTGGAAAGTCGCAAACCCAGCATTCTGGGGGGGACTAGACAGATCTTTTGAGATCTGGCACTACCCCTCCCCCAATTGCAAAAAATGTAATCCAATCTAGGAGGGGGATGTCGCGCCAGATATTTTTGCCTACACTAATTTAAAATGTTATTTTAGAAACAGTTTCAACAGTTTAAATTTCCGAAGTAATAACTGTTACTGCTACTCTTATCAAATAACCGAAACGCCCGTCTATAATTTAAAGGTGTTTGACATGAACACTAAAATATTCATGTTTTCTTCGAACTTTAAATACAAGATTCATTGAACTTACGAAGTGTTAATTTTGTAAAATCAGTTGGAATGCAAAAAGTCGACTTTAAAAATTTGTTATCTACATACATAACATGCTTTAATCGTACATATAAACTTTATACATTCGCTACTGTAATATATATTAATTAAGAATTCGTGTACTTATATCACATTTAACAAGTCATCCATACTTTATCTAACTTAAATAAATATAAGTTGCAATGTGATAATAAATATAATCAGTTGTGTAATCTGCGTGACCAAGAAAAAATGTTCTTACTCCTACTTTTAATAGTACAAGGACTAAAATAATTTATTTTTATTAACTTAATATAAATAAATGTACATCATTTTTATCTGATCTCTCCAGTGCTGTAATTTTTTAATCTTATCTACAAACATTCTGAAAAACTAAAAATATAGTTTTTTTATTGAACTAACGAAACGAGAAGTAAAAAAAATTCATTCAGGTGTTCCCTAGTAGGTGAAATAATTCAGTCAAACGAGTCTCAATCGCATCGATAAGTGTTTTATTATTTAACTTTTTATTTATTCATAGAAGAATTTATGAAATACGGGTGTTCAAAAATAGGCAGAATAGTGAATTTTATACAGTGAATGTGGACACATAAATTACTAAACACTTTGAGTACCGGCCGAATACACATAGAGTTTTCCGTGTGCCCGGCCCATTTTTGTGAAATTTCCTGCTTTGCGAAGGGTTTCTTAAAAGTGTCATAATTATAAAAATATTGGATCAAATCAATTAAAACTTCCCATATTTATTTAAAACAATTCGAAACATTCTTGTATGATAGTTTTACTAACATTAGCCTTTAAGAAGAGCCACATTGCAATGTTCGCACATATACAGGTTTCACTCCTTTTTTTGTGCTTTGCATCCCGGAGCCGTATAAACACGTGATTATAATAACCACGCGTTGTGTCCCGGTCCCGTGTTTTCACGTAGTTTACAACCAGCAAAAAAGTATTAATAATAGTCACTAGATGTCAATAAAATTTTTAGACAGCTGGTAAACCACGTGAAAACACGCGACCGGGACACAATGCATGGTTATATAATCACGTGTTTACACGGCTCCGGGATACAAAATGTTGAGAAACACCAAATAAAATATAGGCCGAGGCACTAAACAAAATTGCTATCTTAGAATATGCAAGTCCGCAAATTTTGATGTTTAGATCAAATTAATGTGTCTGGTATTTGATATTCTGTTTTGAGGATCATTTACACGTCATTTAAAAAAATAATTCTATGTATTGTTTATTGGAGCCTGTCTCGGGATATAAACTGAACTAATATTTTGCGCCGTCCTTGCCCATCAAAAGGAAGTAGTGTTGTTAACCCTCGGTGTTAAAATTGTCAAACAAAGTATCTACCTACTAACAATTCTTTCTCTGCGACTTGATTAAATTGATGTGGTTAATAATCCACAACATTATTTTTTGGTATGTGTATTTTTGTACATACACAAATCTGGATTTCTCCCGAGGGGAAGTAGGTATATATTTTTTTTTTTATCAATATTCCTACAGAGATGAGGTAGAATTTTTTTTTCAAATTCAGGATTATCGATATTCGAGCGTTTACAGGGCTTATGACCTGTCATTGGCTGGGTTGAGTGGCCACTTTACGTACGGAAAAAAAATTCTACCTCATCTCTGTAGGAATATTGATAAAAAAAAAAAAATGGTTAATAATCTTTAAATAAGCGGTCATACATGCATGATAGTGGGATTTTTGGTGACTTATGTGAAGGGCGTCGGAGTTAGTAAATTTTAAACGAACTATAATTGTATAATCTAATCTAACGTTATTAAATTTCAGGCTATTTTTATACAAATAAAACAGTTTTTGCCACCATTCGTGTGTGCAATATGGTCTTGAGGATGAATGACAATATTCAACAAAGGCCCTCCATGTAATTTGCCAAACTCACAGTAAAACGGGCAGTAAAAATAGTACAGTAAAATTTCATTTAATTCGCGATATATGAAACTGACATTTTCAAAAGAGTAACGCATTTACTGATTTCAAAAAAATGCTTTTTTGAATTAGTGATACCGATAGGAAGACCCACAGTCTTTAAAACGCTTTCGGGTCTCAGAAGTCATACATTTACATTATATTACAAATAAATAAAACAGACCAATTATTTTTCAAAAAGCAAATATTTCACCTTAACCCTGACAGGAATTGAACCTTAGACCTCAAGCAAGGTAGGCGAAGGCTTCAACCACTACACTACGAGAGGGACTTATTTTTGCTCGATTTCCGTTTACAGAATTTCAACGTGAGAGCAGCCATTGAGCCGAAAACACTGATTCTCGTTCTATTTCACATACAGAGCTGTTTCTTTTTATCCTCTTGGATGCAGATTATAAATATGCACTCTATTATTATTTTAAAATAAAATGCAATTATTTATTATTATTAACAATAGGGAAATATCAGTTACTACGAATAACCGATAAAAATATATGAAATGGATTTAGAATAATTAATTGTTTATTCTAAATCAATATGGATATTGTGGAGAAATGTTTTCATATATAACTTTAAAAAAGAAATTATAAAAAATGTGTCACTAGAAAAACACGACATGTTTGGCATTGATAGTTTTGACTTCAAGATTCGTGACGATGTTCTAAAAAAAATCAAATGGTTTGGAAAAAAGTTTAAAATGAACATTAATCGTGACGTATTAGGGGCGTGGCCAATGTAATGACCGTTTTTGCGGGAATTCAAAATTTTAAAATATTTTTTATGCTACTAATGAGTAGCATCTTTTTTTATTTGACAGTATTTCATTAACCCTTTTGATTTTAAAAATGTTTTTAAAAAAGTGATATTTCTCTTTTATTAACATTTATGATCCTTTTTAGGATGAATGCCTAGTAAAAATTATATATCAATATTTATTTGAAATAAAAACATTTTTCTCAGTTATTATATTTGATAATAAAATCCTAACCTGCACAGATCACCGAGTTGAGATGATGCTAATCAATCAACCTCAACATTTAATCCTTTGTCTTTTGAAATTTCAGTTGTATTAATTCATTTTAGATTCATAAATACAAATACCTTATTAGCCATTGTCTTGTCCGTATCTCAAATACTGTTTATATCGTTATTTTTTGGAGGTGCTGATTTTATTTTAATCTCATTAATTAATGCGGCCTCCAAATACAATTAAACATTAACAAATGTGGAATATATGCTAAGATGTATTGTGCTAACAAGGCTATTAATAATTTACTTTGCTTTTTGTAATTCAAAAGCAATGAGAGTTTATTTTTAAATTTTATGTATTCATTAAATATTATAATAATTTATAACATCTTTAGTCTAATCAATGTTTGAATATGTGCGCAAAATGTTAATGTTTAAGTTACTAGTAGATAAAATTTTCAACCAAAATGATCATCGAGTTCATTATTTTGACCAATGTACATATTTTTCATCAGTGTCCGGGCGAATAAAAAATTTTCTTATTCTTACTCTGAAAAATAAGGATCAGTGCTTTATAAGCTGCTGATTTCACTGAAACCTGTGTTAATCTATTATTAACTGGGAACCCGTAAATTAATTCTCGCCCGCCAAGCGCAGGTTTTTAAAGAGCCTGGCTATTGAGTGGAGGACGAATGTTTTCGTACAAAGGAACGTGGCTTATAAAGAGACAACAGGGTGCAGTCAACGCCTAGTTAGCCCAACAAGTCCAGCTCAACACAGTAACTCGGTTCCAGCATGTAGTCTAAATGCAGTCTCTTCAACCCATCATCGCCGCTACGCTCGCGCTACACAACCAAGTGCTGTATGTTATTCGCCATGTAATCAATACGCATTCAAACAACAACCTCGTGTCTTCTGTTAATCTCCAACTGGGGTAAAAGCTCTAACCCTCAACCATCAAATCCTACACATATAATGTGTATTTTATTTATTTATTCATATTTTACTCTTATAAACGGTAAACAATAATTAAAATAATGTGACCTCACTGGGGTTACCCGTGCCGAGGACACTTAACAATATACTTTTTTGAAATGTTTTTACATTTGAGAATAAACAACGAAGACTAACTTAAAAACAGAGATAATTTACAAAATATTCAAACTGCTTTAAAAACTAGGTATATATGTATGTACATTTATATTACTTATATTACAAAACGCACAATGAAAATAACAAAAACCTAACAAAAGCCATGCACTTGTGGAGCAATCGATTCAATATTGGTTTATATTGGTATAGATGTTGAATAAAAAATACATATATATATGTGAAATAGAACCAGATTCTTGGATGAGTATTTTTGACTCGAAGGCTACTCTAGAGTAAAAATCCTGAAACGGTAATCGAGTAGAGAAAACATCTCCGGTTTTTTTTTCATTTTTCAATTTTTCTTTTGTCGCACTAACTTACCATGCTTGAGACGCCGGGTTTGATTATAATTCGAACAAATTTTATTAAAAGTGGTTTAACACTGAAATATTTCGTTTTTCTATCGTCGCCTTATCTTCCATGTTATAAGATTGATACAGAAGTGCTGGATTAATGGAGAATCGATGCAGTGACCACTGGGTGCGGATAGATAAATTATAGTGATTAAAAAATAATTTAACATTGAAATATTTCGGAGGAACGTAACTTTAATTATTATTAAACAAAAAGTTAGTTATTAGTTTTACATACCTTTATAAGTTTCTTCAAACATTTAAACTTTTTTTTAATACATATTTGTTTATTATATACGCCCAGAGAGCTTTTATATGACAGGTACAAAATAAAAATTCAAGCGGTTAATGGTATAATAAGTCAATCTGTAGGTGAACTAAATGAGTATCTAATAAATGTTAATTAAATTTTCAAACGTAAACGAATTACATTTAAGTTTTATACAAAAAGAAAGACAAACTATTGCGTCAAAGTAAGTACTCGTAAGTACATAATCAAAACGAGTTGTGGTCCCGTGGCTAGTGCTGCGAACTCAAGGATCAGAGGTCCGAGATTCTAACCCGACTCTCCCCAACTTAATTTCCATTTTTTAATAGTGAGTTATTCACAACTCATTGAAAATGGCCACCAAAATTGAAATATTTGTGTAAATAAGAACGCTAAAATGGCTTTTTTACAGTTTTGGGCAGTATTAAACAATTGAACGCAGGGCTTTTTTCTCATAGAGTTCTAGAGATCTTTATATAAATAAATAAATCAAAAAATTGAAAAATACAGTAGGTATTATTAAAGTGCAGATGAGTTAAATACAGAAAGGCAAAGTAATTTTTAAAACCTTAACACATATTTAATTTTTGAAGCATTTGAATAATGTAAAATAAATGTAAGTAAGCTAAAAGCATTTTCAATCAAAAAATTAACAACGAAAAACGATACATAAATTTTTTTCCATACTCGTTTCTGAACGGGTATAGTTTGACGATTGGAGAATTTTTAAAAGAATAATATTTATTTTTAATAAATTGGCCTTTTTTTATTATCAAATTTATTTCAAGCCAAAGACTACCTTCATGTAACAGATGATCGAGATACGCCGCAGTTTTTTTTACAATGCATTGCCTTATGCAACATCGGGTGCAAATATGGGTTGATAATGATTACTTTTAGAGGGTTTTATAATTTCAAGTAGCAAGAAACAAAATGATTAAGAATTACATCTTACAAAATTTTTAATTTAAACATGTCTTTTTTTTCCTTATCGTTTCACCAACGCAGACTTAACAAAAAGAAACCTCAAGCGAAGCTATTAAAATGCGAATGGATTGAAGGAGCAAAACAATTCAAATTTCGCCGGGCGTTCCACTGAAACGTCCGCTTGAAATAATTGCCTCCAGCATCTCATCACTACCTGCCCCTGACACCGGGTGAAGGAAAGAGACAAAAAAAATAAACGCTAATCAACGATTCGGGATTTATAGGCTCCAGTGTGTGAAGACTGTATAGTATGTAGACAAAACATCGCCCGCCAGTAAATAAATAATTTTATGTTATGTACACAAATTTGCTGTACATAACAGTCATGATTAGCACTAGCATGATCGATTTATAATAAAAATCTATTACCAATAGCAGCTTCAAAAAGCACACGATAATTTGAATACAATTTAACGAAAAACTAAAAAATATTTTCCTTCCAATGGTTTTATCAATAAGGGATCTTAGCATTACTTAAGATTTTTTGTTTTTATTCAGAAAACATACAATAATACATAATCAGAAAAACCACATTTTTTGAACATGAAAAGACCAATTAAGTTTTCAAAAATTATGCAAAAGATGTGAACATTAAATGGGACAAAAAATTTAATGAATGAAATGAAAAGAATAATTGTTCCTATTTGTGTTTTCCATGGAGGTTATCGTTAGTAATTAATTAAAATAAATAAAAATACCGAATGCACACTCCGAGCCATCCACGCGCACACACACATGAACGCACATATAAAACATATACATTACATGCGGCACATATACATATCATTAACCACTCAAGATGCACATTTAGCAACTATCCCAAATAATCGACCCCATGAAGAAATTTTCCGTGTAAATGCATTTGGATAGTTAGCGCACTAAATTCAGTGAACGCGCATTTGCGGTCGCAGGCTCTATGGCATGGAATGCTCTTCCAGCAGAGGTGCGAGGCTGTGAAAGTGAAGTGATGTTTCAAAAAAGCTTAAGCGCGCTTGAGGTATTGTATTACGAAAATAGCGCTTAATAAGTTAATAATAATAGTAAACTCTCCTACCGTGAACACATCGATAATATTGTAAACGAATCTTTTAAACTTCTCGGTTTTATCAATAGAATGACGACGGACCCCAAAAATATTTATACCATCAAAACTCTTTACGCTCACTAGTTCGACCCCATCTAGAATATGCTTATCTAATTTGGTATCCATTCTATAGGACTCATATTGACCATATCGAGTCGGGTCAATACCGTTTTCTAAGAAAAGTGACTTGGTTGCTCGGATAGCAAAGGAGTTATTACTCCTATTTTGAAATAGAACAATCTCTTAATCTGTCTTTATTAAAGAAACGTAAAACTGAGATGGACTATATATGCATTTTTAAAATACTTAATGCTAAAAGTGATGTCTCCAGAAGTCAACATCTGCTATTTATTCAATCTTTTAAGATCAACTTTAGTTTATATGCCCCAATGTCCAGAATGTGTGGATTAGTCAATTCGTCACATAAATTGGAATCCTTCTGGATAGATCTTCCGGCTTTTCGTAGATCTTTTTGCTACTAGAACAATGTGGGATGAATATGGATTGGCATGGTTTAGCCCGAAGTCTTATATGTTCATCGTGTATATGAATAGATTGCATGCCATTGATTTATTGCCCTTGTTTGTCTTTGCTACATAGTTTTAAATTATTTTTGTTCAGTTTCGTTTATTTTTGTTTCTTTATTTAACTGTTGTAATTGGCTTAGGCCGTATATAATAAATAAATAAATGTATTTAAAATTATGGTGATTTTTTAAAAGAAACATTTGTGTTCTAATGACTAACCCAAATTATTTCAATGTTAGAGAACATTATTTTTAAAAGAATAACCAGCTAACCTTCACCAGAGAGGTTTTTTTCTTGCAGCTAGCTGGAATCGAATTCGCGACGCCAGTTTCACATTTGGTCGTTTAACCAACTGCGCCACAGCGCCTTCCTAATATTTTAAAGAGTTGAAAATAACTCACTATTAGAAAATGGGAATCAAGTTGCGGTACAGCGGGGTTCGAACAACATGGTTAAATGTAGCATAAAAGGATCTGAAAGATCTTAAGGTGAAACATTGATACATCTCAGAAACATTGATTTCTGAAATCTTGAAAAGCTATAAAAAAAATGAAAATTTGAAAACTGTAAAACAATTAATAATAGCAATAGCATTTTATTTACTAAGCTAACAAACTTCGCACGCAGATAAAATTTAATAAAAATAGCGACAATGCCATAGCTCGTATATAAGCAACCGGTGCGCCGCTCTGCGCTCAGTCGGTTGCTGTCGCCTGTCGCCGCGCCATGGACCGTGTGTGCCTTTCCCTCCCGCTAGTCTGCGCGTGCTGCCTCGTGCTCGCTGCCGCTCAGCTCCCTCCGCCCCCCGGCCTGTCAGCCCCGCGAGACCAGAGGACCATCGACATCCAGACCGGAGACGCCGCCGGCCGACTCTCCGAGGACCGGGACTCCAAATTCATGTCAGCCATCAAAAGGAAATACGCGATCAAACATCCCTTCATAATAACTAAAGAAGATATCGACGGTCAGGACTCGATCGTGGAAGATAACATCATAGTCGAATCTAATGTGCTGCATCTCAACAGACCAACGAAGAGGATCAGCAACGAGTTGGCGAGATCCAGGAGGGTGCGCAGGGGGTGGAATCTGCAGCATGTGATAGTGCCGGATGATCCTATTTACCACAGAGTGAGGAAATGCGATTTACATAGTGCCTAATTCCGAATCCATATCTAACGCTTTTTTGCGCTTCTGGGTTGGCGGTTACACTATAAACAATACACAAATATGTTTGATGAAAAATCGGGGAAAACTAATCTACATAATAAAAAAATAAAAAAGTTGCGTAGATATACAAATCGCATTTTTAGTGTCGTGTTTGCGTCAATTTTTAGAGGCTATTGTGTCTTACGTCTTACATGAGATAAAACGTCGCGTCGCGCGTCGTGTTAATTTAGATTTTCTAGGAAATGACCTCAGAATGATATTTGTTATTATATTTTTAATTTGATATGTGGTAAAATTGAGAATTAATTTTATTTTTGTGATCTAAAATTCCGAGACGACATAGCATTTTTCAAGGTTTATTAACAAAGCCCGTTCAATTCAACGAAGTCATGTAAGTATGTTGATAATTTGAAACATGCATAATGCTTTGACTATTATTGAGAAAAATGTTGCGCGTCCAGCTTTACAGAATACATAAAAGGCATCACTCTAACATCCCCAATTAGGTAGGATCGTACAAACAAGATTAGATCATTACAAATAGACCGATCGTCGATTAATCAAAGATTGCTAAACGTGTAAAAAATACTTCTCATTTAACACCACCCACGAGAGCTGTATCTTTCGAATTCGTTGCAATTTAGATTGATTGCATTCGACAAAATAGGCTGTGATTAATTTGGATGGAGAGTTTTTGAATTCATTGGAGAACGTATCACGTTAATTTCTATGACACTATTCGTGACAGCGATTCGAGGTCACAGGCATTATGTTCAATGAATTCCCGACCATTCGTATTAATAAATGAGAACGAGTAAACTGCGAAACTGCGGGTACGCTGTACTTTTCTTTTTGAGCGTCTCAAAGAGCTAAATTGGTGAACACGTGAATAATCAAAACAGTACTTCAAATGCAGAAATTGTTCTGTATTTTAGCAGATTTTATAATCAATCGCTTGTTTTCCGTCCTTTACACATTTGCGAATTTGAATAACTGTAAAACGCTGGTTTTAACAAAATTCCACTTTTCGGAGAGAATAGAAACACGTTAAATATATTGGGTAACGGGAATCTATGAAATTGCCTCCGATATTGGCAGCGCGTGCCAAGTCGAGTGTATAAGAGTAGATAGAACAATTTGAAGCAGACGAAACATATTAAGGTTTTACAGAAAAACAAGGTCAAAGACGCAAACACAACACTAAAAAATCGAGGTTGATATTGTACGAATTTCATTATTATTTATATTTTATTATAAATAAAAATATGACGTGTAATAACTCAACATCATGCAATGACTAGTAGCGTTAATATTGTATCAAATAAAAAATATTTTTTTATTGAATTACAGTAAATTAATATTTTTTTAACTAAGTAAGTTCTTTCCATTACATGAAAAAATTGACATTTTGATTTTATCAAAAACATTAATATTCGATACAGAAGATTTTAGAGTATACTTAATGTTAAAACCGTAAAAGGATGCAAAATTCCAAAAAAATAACTCGTTATTTTCTGTTCATCGACATATATTTTTTTTAATAGATTAATATAATTACGTAATTGATACATTTTTTTTCTCAGCAATCTACTTTTATAATTTTACATGTTATAGCTGTTACTTTCCAAAAAAGAGACTAGCCCTTGTGCTTGGAGAGTGACTTACACTGTTATATTTATATATTAATTTGAAGTTATATGATTTCGAATACATATGAGAAAAAAAATTAAATTATAAATAATAAAAAGAAAAATAAAAAATAGCAATTCAGTAATACTTAAAAAAATAGAAAGCTGTTTTTACTCGGGTTCAAAAAAAAACTTTAAATTTACTTTGAATTACTGATATATTAGTTTTAATAGTTTTAAGTTCATTGAAGAGATTATTGTTATTTTTTTGTTCTATTTTTTTGCTTGGCCAAAGTATAGTCAACATGGTAATCGTTTTTAAATTGCAATGATATTTATGCACTTTTATTGTATTTAAACTTTAATACGTATTTTTGAGAAGGGTGTAAAAAATTCCTTAAAAATATATATATTTATGTATTTTTGTTTTTATTTCAGGTCCCAATGGCCGAGTCAAGACAATGGGTGAGCAGGCCTATGGGAAGATCTAAGCTTCACTGGGCTGACGGACCCTCAAAGCACCGAGTCCAGTATGGACATAGGGGCTGGGGGGCGGGTGTTCAAAATTTGCATTCGTGGCCAACTAAAATTTATGGTTAAACGAAACCCCGTAATAATTGATGTTTCACTAAGTGTTGACGAGAAGTCGTTATTTCTTCCGAGGGAAGTGTGAAAAGCAGAGTGGGAGATCTAGTTGGATATTGTGATTTTCTTTAATTTAACAAACAACTAATGTTGGCTATTCTGCTGGAGGATTATCTGATGAACGCGAACAAGAATCACGTCTCTTGAAGAACAAAATCTCTTTACATGATACATTTGATAATAATGTATAGTGATAAAATGGTTTTAACTATAAACAGTGAAATTCGAATAATGGAAAAAAGAGTTTTAATACCCCAGGGTTAAAAACAGTCGTTTTCGAGATTTGATTTATTTTGCTTGAATAAAATTAACAGTACGATTTTTTTTATGTTTTAAACGCTTGGGATTATTTAAATCCGCAATATTGTAACTGAGATGATTTCATTTTGATGTTTACCTCAGGTTTGACTCATGTTTCAAGAATTTTTGTGAAAGTCAAAATTCATTTTCATTAAGAGAAAAAACATATTATTTAGAAGATATCTCTTACAAAATTTGAAAGTGTTCCCACCATTATGACGTTGTTATTCTACCTAAGGCAGAGTTTTATTAAGTACATTAAGTTTATCCAATATATTAGCAATAAGTCTTCTGTTAGATTTAAGATTAAATTATGTTTCTTTTTATAAATAAACCCGACATCCGTTTGTCTGTACGTTGTTTCAATTGTGAGCATTTTGCACATACAAATTTCGCATACATAATCCATGAGAAATGAAAACTACTGACATTTATAAACAACTTGGTATACCTAAGCTATTGGCCTTGGATCTCATAATTGTATGCGGTAACAGCTTCGGTGTCCAATAGGCTTTTCTCACATTACCTATAATATATCAGTACCTAAACAACATTTTAATATTAGCACACCCATTATATAATTCCTCTTCTCAAATTTGCAAAAAATGGAAAAGGCATGTACCGTAGTATTATTACCTATGTTTGGGCTTTAACAATTTCAAATGATTACAAAATGCGAGCTACGTATGATTGTATATGTACAATCATAATTATCCAATACATACTTATACAGTAGTCCTTAAAATATAGCTCAATTTAAATTACAGTTGCCAAACTAATGTGACAAAGGTGTGAAAGTACTGATCACTATCCATGTACCGATAAATTAATTTTATCAGTTTTTTCATGTTTCCAAAAAACAAGCATATTATAGTGTGTTTAAGAATATTATTCACCAAAAATAAGACATTTATATTTTTTTTATGAACAGCATCAAATAAATATTTTTTTTGTTCGTTTTACATTGATCAATTTGTCCCATCTCTAACATTTTTGCAAAATGATCTAACCTCGTAAGAACGTCATTGATAATTAGGTTTATTTTTGTTTTAAAGTTGATTTTGTATAATTATATTGATTTATATGTAAAGTATTGTATTAAAACATAAATTAACACGCTAGATACGAATGATTTTTCGTGTCAATATAAAGCACTCCTTAGACGTAACTGCAAAGTTATGTCGTCACTTTTGCTGACAGCTGTCATTCTAATCTAGTTATTTTTTAAGGACTATCCATACTAATATCTAATAATTTAAATATTCTTGACAGATACATTATAAACTGATCTCATTTAGAAATTGTGAAGACAACCCATGTAGAAAGAAAACTATAACAAAGCCATGAAAACAATAATTGAAAAGGTTAAAAACAAATTAAACTTTTTTCATAAAATCAGTATTTAAATAACTTTGCTATTTTCCGTGTAAAATATTTTCACTACGATTATTTTTAAAGCTTGACCGGGAAACAGTCGAATCTGAAACAAGTCGGCATACAGAATTCATTTTACCGATTTTTCACAAACTAAATACGTAATTCAATTATTTAATTTTGTTTTTTTTCATGTTCAACAAATATTTTCATTTTTAAAATGTATATAAAGTTGAAGTTATTAAATATGTATTTTGACATAAAATTGTTTTATAGAAATCGTAAGACGTATTTGTAAAACTTCTGAATTTGTGAAAGTTAATTTATAGACGTCACTGCCAATTAAGTAAAAATAAGAAAATATCATTGCAAATTTAATATTTCTTTCTTTCTTCTTAATCAAACATAGTGGCACGTATACAAATGCGGAAAATATGCACTGTTTAAAATTGACACATTTAATATACTAGATAATACATAATTCATGAGAAAATTTATCGTCTGAAATGGAAATTGTGATCTCGATTAAGAGTAATGTCGGTGACATAATATTACAGGCCGGTAAAAACATTGATTGTAGAAGTGCATAATAGAGCGATTGCGCCAAAATATATTTATTTTTCATTAAATGTCAAAAGTAACAGACAAATAATACTTATTTTAACTAATCGCTATATATACATAATAACGTTTAAGGATACAGCTTAGTTTATTACTTACATTCGTTTTTATTCGTTTCTACCATGGATCTACCTGATTTCGTCTACGGATGTGAATCTTGGCACATCACTAAAGCCCAAAACAGCAAAGTACTGAGTTTTGAGAATTGTTATCTAATACCCGTATGCAGAGACAAAACTTAAGGTGAGGAAAGTACATTCTATTGTTTTCACCTTCGGGTTATTTTCCGCATTTGAGATTAGAATGTACTTTCCTCACCTTAAGTTTTGTCTCTGCATACGGGTATAAGAGTGACGAGACATAACATGACTTGAGCTGATAATATATTTATAGAACCCTAATGGTTTTTTAAAGTTATATAGATATTTCTTAATGGGCGTGTGGAGATTTGACATTGTAATTAATGAAGGAATAAGAGAACGATCGCAGCCAACTCGAATATCGACAGTCACCCAGCGGAGGTGATAAGGTTGGCCAAGCCATATGCGTATTTCTCATGAGAGTTTTAGCCACGCTCGCTTACTTCACAAGGCATCAAGTTCTTGACGGGACGTCCGCTGCTGACTGTCAGTCAGAATGTCAGATTTGCGGGACGCAAGCCTGACTTGGAATATGCATAGGAGCTGGTGGCCGACAGAGAGGCCTATGAGCTGTTTGTAGACTCTGAATGACGACCATGGAGCTTAATCTCCGCAAATTATTCGTCGTTTACGAAATGTGTATATATTGTTAGTTTGGGTTACATGGTTTCTTCGTAGTTATGTCTTTACGATTCTATTCTACAGAATTTCTGTCAACTATACGGCGTCCGTCATTTTGGTTTTTATTTTATCTTACAATGAACGAATGGGTTACAAGTCATCCAGTAAAAAGATCTATTCAATTTCTTGATTTTAACACAGCTCCGCATGTTAGCAAACAAACATGAAAATAATAAAGAGATTTTAAATGAATCCCTACTAAAATTAAAATCGATACTTTTTTAAGTATTTTTTTATAAACTGTAATTACTAACTATATGTAGTGCTGTCTCAGTGGCTGATTACCTTAATATAAAGTAATACATTGTGACATTTCTTCTATCACACTTTTTTTGGTTCACGTAATTTCACAAAAATACAATAATAAAAACCAAATACAGAAGTGTTTTGTTTCCTACTATTGTATTTTTTTAAACTATGTTAAAGGCAAAACTGCCGAAAAAAAATTTAAATATTGGTGTCAAACAAGTCATGCTTAATCTAATTTTTCATAACAATGAATAATTTATACGCTCAATTGTTTGTAGGCAACAACATAATTGAAAACCCACGTGGCGACAGAAACTAGTTTACCCTATTGGATATTTCAAGCGGTACCACTGCAGTGCAGTGATCCGATGCAATATTAGTATCTATAAGAAATAGTTGAAAGTGCGCCCCAATAAATATAATTTCAACACGAGATAAGTGCGAGTGTACAAGTCAGTACTACACCCAGAAGCGTGCATGAAACTATGCAGTTACGATGCAATTCTTATTATGCAATAAACTGTTTAAATAGAGCTCTAGAGGGATTGTTGTTATTTTCAAATCGTATTCTAAATTTTATTGCATTCCATGGCTAAACTTAAGTACCAGTTTTTTTGTAACTTAAATAACTTATAATTATTTATTAAAATTGCATATTTAGTCTTGTTGATTTTTTCTTTTTTTTAAATAATTGTTTGCTCTAATTATTTACCCAAATAATTCGATTTTGGTGACCATTTTCCACGAGTTTTAAAATAACTCACTATTCTACTACTACTACTACTACCATCACGCCATTTCCCCGTAGGAGTAGGCAGAGAGAATGGACCGCCACACACGTCTATCCTGGCATACATTCCTAGCTTCTTCCGCATTCATGCCCTTCGGTTCTGTCTGCTTTTGGCATGACCAGACTTAAGATTTTGGTTTATCTGATCATGCCACGTCTTCTTTGGTCGTCCTCGTCTCACGTTGCCGTTCATTTTCGCCATATATACTTGTTTTACCATTCTTTTGTCGTCCATTCGTTCTACGTGACCAAACCATCTCAGAGACCCTTTCTTAATCTTATCAATTATACTAGACTCAGATTTACACTCTCGCCTGATTTCATCATTCGTAACCCTGTCATACATCGATTTCCTACACATTCGTCTAAGAGATCGCATTTCAACCGCGTTCACTCGGCTTTCATCTTTTCTCTGCCAGTTTCATGTTTCACTTCCATACATAAGTGTTGGGACTAAAACTCTGTTGTGCACTGCCAGTTTAGCTCCGATTGACATACTTTTATTCTAAATTACTGTGCTTAGTGCTCCGTTCATTTTGTTGCCCGCATTCACTCTTCTTTCAACATCTTTTTCTACTCTTCAATCCCTTGAAAACATGCTTCCCAGATACACAAATGGAAATCAAGTTGCGGTATAGGGGGGTGCGAACTTCAGATCTTTAATCCATGCGTCCACGACACTAGCCACGGGAGTACAACCCAATTCTATGAACATTAGAAAAAATTACAAATAAATAGATTTTTTTTAAAGAATTGGAAAAAACTAAATTTTATTTTCAGTAAATTAGTAGTCCAATCTGTTGTAAAGCCACGCATAAACTATTGCTCTGCAGTCTAAAAACTATACGTTTTTGAAAAAAAAACTAATTAGACAGAACAAGGCAATGAGAGTAGTATTAAAAGATGGGCATTGCACCAAAATTCAGTTCATGTTAGGTAAATTTAAAAAAAATATTCGGATTAATACTCTGATTTTCATTAATTACTGGTTGAGAAATTGATGGCTTCCAGGATAGATTTTGGAAGGTATTAAATGTAGTAAGGGTTTCCATTACTACGGGACAAGAAGTGGAGGTGATTTCAGGCTTCCAAGGGTAAGACTGACTAGAACTCAGAACACAATTTAATAATGGGTGTAAAAATGATTAATGAGCTGCCAGAAAAAGAAGCTGGAAGCGTCACTTTTCGATCAAAATGGTTTGTTTACATTCATCATCATTCCCTTTCCGCAACTAATAGTGCATAGGGCACTACATTGGTATACCAATCGCAGCGTATCTTGATCTTTTTGTAACATGAAAGTGAGATGATCAGTCTTACGTTTCAAGTAACAGTCCAGAGACTATGAAATATTCTAGTGTAAAAACACCCTTACAAATATTTCATATCAACCATGTCGGGAATCGAACCCGAGACCTCTTGCAAATTAGGCAAACGCGCCAACTATTACACCACGAAGCCGACATTTCCATTAGGAATAAATAAAATATTACGTAGAATTCCACACAAGTCATGGTGAAAATAGCTTTGTCTTCAAAGGTGTAAAAAATTATAATAATCTCAATAAATAAATTTTAATTAAAAATAATATTTCAATAAATAAATTCAAAGTTAATCTTAAGAAATTTTTTGAACACCTGTGAAAACTGCATTAAATGTAAATTAGTATGAATGTATTATTATTTTATGTTTTTTTCTTTGTATATTCTATGTTTTTTTTTCTTCTTATATACTCGTATATTCAAAATTATATAAACTCTTATAAATAAACATCTACAACGGTGTAAGTCACTCTCCAAGCACAAGAGTTAGTATCTTTTTTTGGAGAGGTACAGAGATAACATTTTCTAGATGTATAAAAGTAGATCTGAATGGATTTTTTTTTTAAATGTACATTTTATGAAATTTATTAATAAAATAAAAAATAATACATAAATTTAAGTTAGGTATGTTTATTTTGATTTTTGATAAAGTGGTATAGAAGTTTATAAATTTATTTTACGTTATATATTTAAAAGCTAAATAAATAGGTAAATACAATGAAATACACAAGTAAAACCAAAAAATGTGGAGATCGTGTTTTATGGGTTACTGTGCTGACTGTTGTTTGCATTATTTGCCGACGTTTCTGAACGAATTTTAGCATCCAATTTCAAGTTTAATTTATCATCCTCATATATCGGTTAATGCGGTATTTATCTTGGAGAATAACATCAATTCTGATGATAGTCGCTGTAACGCATTCCGAAACGTCGACAAAGAATGCTAACTTCAAATGACACAATAAGCAAAACAAAAACTATTTGCGTCCAAACGGCCTTAATTAAAGAAAAAATCTGTCCACTTTGTGATTTATTATTGATTATGATTTTGAAATTGCACGGTCAGTGCGTTTGCTTACCATACAAGAGATCTCGGGTCCGATTCCCGACATGGTTGATATGAAACATTTATTTGAAAGGGTGTTTTTAGACTAGTATATTTTATGGTCCCTGGACTGGTACCTGAGGCGTAAGACTGATCATCTTACCTTCATGTAAAAATATTGATCAACATACGCTGCAATTGGTGTACCCAAGTAGTGCCCAATGCACCATTAGAAGCGGAAAGGGAATGATGATGATGATTTAATAAAATTTAGTAAAATATTTGACCACTAAGTAAATGCTTTTAATCTGAAAAATACAAACTTAATATTTCATTTCCTCTATTTTCTATCAATATAAGAATTATTATTATTTAAATATTTTGTTAAAAGAACTTTCTATAAATATGTCAATAATTAATTTTTTCCTACATTGCCCTTTTAAGGCAGAAATTAAAATTATCAACAGTTTTAAAACTCACGCAGTATATGGCTGTATTCTTAAATTGTTTTAACATTTATTTATAAGTCAATGATACAATATTTTCCGCACAGTATAAATATAATCACATGTGATTTTTTCATTGACACCTATAGGTAGCATTTATAAATAAATTAAGGATACGCCACTAAAATCTGGTTCCATGGACCCTGATATGACCTTAATTTTATAGACTTGATAGCATTGGTAAGTTAAGGCTGTACTTATTTCGGTTTACTTTATTTTAAATTAAGGATACGATAAGTATACCCAGCGATCCTGAATTTATATAATTAATTAAGTTGACATTAGGAGGCATATCATTATTCTCAAGTGGATACTGGTATAATTATTGTTTGGTAATAAGCGTTAATTTATCAACAGCTAAAGTGTATGGTGACATTTTAGTAAATCACGAAATCAAATTTTAACTGACAACATGTACGAAAAAAAACTTATTTTATTTACGTTTTTTTTATACCATCAATTTATAAGGAGACTGCTGCGAGACATTGTATGCGTTTATTTATTATAACTCTTCAATTGTATGCCGATGATACTGTCATTTTTTATCATAATAGTAACCTAAAAGAACTAGAAAAAATAATGAAGACAGATTTCGATAGTCTTGCCGACTGGATGCGATTAAACAAATTAAGTTTGAATATGAAAAAAACATCATATATGATTTTTGGGAACAAACAGGATTTGAAAATTAATATTTCTCTAGGAACTGGCTATATTGAAAAGACCAATGTTACTAAATACTTAGGACTATATATTGACTCTCAACTTTCATGGAAATACCAATATGAACATGTTAAATCAAAAATAGTACCCGTATCTGGCGTTTTGCATAGACTTCGTGGTCTGCTTCCTCACTCTGTTTTGTTTGCCGTCTATTACGCTATGATACATTCTCACCTATCCTATTTATGCTGTATTTGGGGTTTCGCTAACAAAAACCAGATTTCTGAGATTCAAGTTCTTCAAAACCGAGCTCTGAGAAGCATTCTTGGTTTGAAATGGGATTCCCATGTCAAGGATATTTATCGTAACACAAAAATACTTCCTTTCAAGGTAATGGCACTGTATGACATCACTAACACTATTTCAAACATCATAAACTTTTCTGCTCACACAAATTTAAAACTTACATTTAATCATGAAATTCACAACTATAATACACGACATGCAAAAAATCTTCACATTTCTAAATTTTGTTCCACGAAGTTCGGCAAAAGGTCTCTGGAATACATTGGTCGTATACAATTTAATAAACTGCCTGATGACCTTAAAAATGAAATGTCGAGTGGTAAATCTCAAAGACCAGAAATGAAGACCTATTTCTTGAATCTTTTTGAAAGTGATAGTTTTTAGCTCAGTTTCTGTGAATAGTCTATATATTGTGTTTTAGGTTTAAATGTTTTTCTTTTCTTTTTTTAATATTAAGTTCACAGAATGTTTAAATGTTTTTATTTTCTATTTTAATATTAATTTCACAGAATGTTTAAATGTTTTTCTTTTCTTTTTTAATATTAAGTTCACAGATTGTTTGAATGTTTTTATTTTCTTCTTTAATATTAAGTTCACAGATTGTTTAAATGTTTTCTTTCCTTTTTTAATATTAAGTTCATAGATTGTTAAAATTTGTTAAAATTTTTATTGTTTAAATGTATACTATGTATTGTTACAAGAAATGTACTATTTTTTTTATGTACCGTCCCAAATGAGTTTTCTCGTACAACTCCTGGGAATATAATATCATGATATTCATGTCTTATATGTTTTATTAATAAATAAAAAATAAAATAAAAAAATTAAAAAAAAAAATAATGTTGCCCACGTTATTTTTCTTAGTTTTTTTAATTTGTAAACACCTTTTTGGTTATTGTTTGCGCGAGTGGTTGGTGGAATTGAGTGATTTGTGGCTGAATAGACCGCGAGTTGATGAAAGGTTCAGCCGGATGAATCTCACCCACGTAATAAAGGTTTCAGCTCTTTTACTTCACAAAAGTCAACAGATGGAAGAGTTGAGGAAATGTGGATGTTCAAACATGGGCAGAATGGTGAATGTTACACAGTGTGTAAAGTGGCCACTTAAACCAGCCAATGACAGGTCATAAGCCCTGTAAATGCCTAGACTTCCAAATTTCTTCTCGAAAACTTTTTCCCTCTCTGTTGAAATAAATTTAAATATGAACAACTCCCTAGGGAGGAAATCCAGCCAGTCTGCAAGCATTTGGACATAATCAAACATTGTTGAATTACTACCTGGTAAAAGAAGAAGTATACAAATTGGAAAATTGTTTCCAGGCGTTGCCTAGTAGGTGATTTGGTTCAGCCGGATGAATCTCACCCACGTGATAAAGGTTTCAGCTCTTTCACTTCACAAAAATCAACAGATAGAAGAGTTGAGGAAATGTGGATGTTCAAACATGGGCAGAATGGTGAATGTTACACAGTGTGTAAAGTGGCCACTTAAACCAGCCAATGACAGGTCATAAGCCCTGTAAATGCCTAGACTTCCAAATTTCTTCTCGAAAACTTTTTCCCTCTCTGTTGAAATAAATTTAAATATGAACAACTCCCTAGGGAGGAAATCCAGCCAGTCTGCAAGCATTTGGACATAATCAAACATTGTTGATGAAAGTCCACTTATCCTATCCATCTTGTGATTTCCCAACTTCCAATGTTTATTTTTTCTCCTCGTCGCTATGGCCATGGGTAGCTACGATTGCTATAAGAACAATTGTCATTATCCATAGCAACCAATATCAACGATCTCGTTTTTTTCTATGTGCATAATCTGTTCTGTCAACAACCGCACGCATCATATTTTATTTGCCCGAATTCGCTCGCCCTTCAATCGCATCTGCTCGCATCCGCACACCTCTACATTTTCTGACCGCCGTGCCGCCAAATTCACATATATTATATTCCTCGAATAACTATAGTAGAACTGCTGTGTTCGCCAAAAAGGGAAACACTACCCAGAAGCCAGGACTTGGAGATTTAGCATCCGGATTCCTGTTCCTGATCCTACGCAAATAATAATCGCCACACCAGTTTTTTTTTTCTGAATTTTCCTTGTAGAATAATATTTCAAATATCAATAAATGAAATGGTTTGTATTTTTATGCCAGACGCGAGCTTAATATTAAACATAAGTTTCGAGTATTCAGAATTATCCATCATCAGGGTAAATATAAACGTAATATTTACAGTTGATGATGGGTATTTCTGAATACGATGTATGGCGCTTTTGGTTAACACATTACAATAAAGATGGAGAACATTTCAGAGAGGAAATACGGAATTTTAGGCATTAACATGTTTTATGACAGTTGATATTTCTAATTATTTTATTTGAAGCACGTATTAAGTTAGTTCTTATCAGATCTCATTTAAATTTATTTAGTCAATTTCACCACATAGTATACGATACTAAGACGCTGCTGTTAAGGGGCCTACGAACATACTCGACATTTGGCAATCGTCGAGCTGCATCAAATTTGATCATCAAATGTCGCATGTTGCTGCCAGATTCGCTCAATTTTTGACGATCGTCCTCTTAAACTAGATATTCTCGTCATTAGACGTTGATCATCTCATGCCACCGACAAATATCTCGTATGTGTTTAGGTACCTTAAGAGTGTTTCACTTAGAAGCAAAAATTCAATAGAATATATTATTTCAAAATAAATCTACTACCTAATTTTTGTTCTTCCCCTTGGCTGTATGTCCCATTTACTTGGGGTAAGCCCTCCAAGTTCACAGTCTACACGTCAGACTAGGAGATTTGTTGTTTGGTTCCTGTTTTACGGCCGGTTGCCACCTGACGCCGAGACAATAAAAGCATTAACCACTTTTCCGAAAGTGTTCCTACAGGCATGTGTCTTTCTTTAGTTTTGCATATTCACTATCAATTTTTTTTAAACTAATTAAGCGAAAATGTAATATTTCTTCGCAATCAACCGCGGAAAAACAAAACAAAGAATCTTTAAAAGCTTTCATTGTACTCTTCACTGCAGTATTGTCAATTGGTGATCAATTAAATACACAAGATCAGTACAATCACCTTTTTCTAATTTCCCAGTATGACAGTGAATAATTACAGTGTTAGTTCCAAATTGAGACTGCAGGTGCATGCTCCAGATCCCGCTTTGGAAAGAAAGAAGAACGTAGTAATACAAACAAATTAAACAACGACACAAAACCCAAATGCATGTAGGAAATGTTAAAAGAATTTGCGCTATACAACATGCACTCAAGCAACAGAAAAAAAATGATAAGTATACCAAAACACATAAGTACTTCGAATTATCAAGACACTACTGGCAAAGTCCTAACTCAGATCCTAATATGATCCCTATCGAACTCAGGCGAAATCACCTATCGTCATGATACTGATTCCTCGCAAATTGTCCTAATACCAACAGTAGGAACAATCCTGTGCAGAGACCCTAATTGTCCTAACATCCTCTCAGACCTTAAAGCAGACGAAACGGGTCCTAGAGCATGGTCAGCGCGCGGTTCTCTTGAGTTAGTCTACTATTTAGATTTGCAATTTACCACTTCCCTTATATGGGACAAAAACAACACAGACGGTCACGAGTTCAGTTCAGACAACCGATGCTATTACCCAAGTTTATTTATCTTAAACTGATTTAGTTCTCATGACGCTGAGACCCCTTTTGCTGAGGCTTAGGAAGCCACCGTTGACTTGTGTTCCTCCCCGACGCCGACGCCGCTGGCTTCCAGCAGCCCATTGTTCAAAGTATGCCAGGGTGGCTGGAGAAAAGATATAAATCTACTACCTACGTACAATAATAATTAATAAATTGTATTATAAACGTTTTTAAAATCTACAAACAGTCAGATTTTTTAAATACTCGCATTTTAACAGATTATTATAAAGAGAGAAAGCTGATTTATTAATCATATAATTAATGTTCTCAGAAGGATTAAGTTAAGCACATTTTATTTTTATCTCATTTAAGATTTATCATCACCGGCGCCCTCAAATTAGATCAAACTTAAGATGCACTGGAAAAAAATTGACACAGTCTAAAAAGACGCTGTAAAAAGGTGGTTTTTATAAAAATCGTATAGCGAAAGCGTTTATTAATAATAGTCAATCCCTTCTCATGAGGTTGTTTAGTTAACCGGTTTTAAAAAAAACCGGTCCAGCAACCTGTCATGCGACCGCTTAGTCCCATTTGTGGAATTGTAGTCATTCGTTACTGGAAGATTATGAATTTGTTAAAATAATCATTAAAATACGATTTACATCCAAACCTGCTACTTTAATAGGTCTTTAGTATATAATACTAATTTATGAGGCTGTAAATACGATTTTTTGTAATCTCGGTTTATAAAAAAACTTCTTATTGTCATTCTAATTGCCATATTTTGTATTTTATGAGTTCAAGTTTTGGACTATTTTCACATTTCAATTACACATTAACCCGTGTGACGTCACATATACTGACGTCATTAGCAAAAACCAGTTCTTTGCAAAATTCACATTTTGAGATAAAACACTTTTCAGTATTTATCAACTTTATGCTAATTTAAAAAAAACTGTAATTAATCATAAGTAAAAACACAGTATTTCAATTATTTGTAAAGCGTAAAAACTGTGCTACATTGAGTTTTTGCTGATGAAAAAACTTTAAATATCACGTTTTATTCAATAAAATATATTTTTACTGCTCTGCTCTATATACCAAATGGATCGGAATTTATTGTTGAAATTTACCTCATATTTAGGTCATTTTGGGATTTCTGTCGAAAAGCTTCCTTTTTTTGCTTATGACGGCATTGTATGGCTCCATAGTTAAGACTTGATATAGGTATCTCTCTTATTTTTAAAAACAATGAAGTCTGAAGTGAGAAAATATTGTTATTATTTTCACAAATTATGGAAAAAAGACTTTTTAATAGTACATGCATAATATATTATGTAATTTTTTTATGCAAATAGTATATTTGTTTTATGGGCAATCAATAAAAACTTTTTATCAAATAATAGAATGGCCTATTATTTTTTTTTTCTATCGCTGAATGTGAGTTCAATGAGAAAAAAACAAATACCGTTTGATAATGACATAATAAATTGTTATAAATAATCAGATAAAATAAAACAAATTTGTGGTTTGTTTTGACTTTTGATTGTTATTGAAATGAACAGGCGATTTGCACAAAGCGTGATCTATCAGTTTTAACTGAATGCCAATAACTACTAGTTTTAAATGTCAAAAATGTACCAAGATCTCACCCATCCGCAAAACTCTATTAATTCTAGTATCCGGCCTAGCACAATACAATAGGATCAACACAATATAATCGCAGAACTGTTTGGTATGGCGAATCGCTGAATTCAATAGTCTAGATAAAAACTATTCTTAAGAATATATACATATGTACCTTATTTCTTGATTTATTTGCGTTAACATTTTCATTAAAGAGTTTTTATTGTACAAAATATTGTTGATAAATGGAAAAATAAATAAAGGAATATAATAAATCACATTTTTAGACACACAAGTCAAAAACATTTCTTAAATGATAAGTAAATTTAAAACATTACAAACATCCCTTTTTAAAAAATTATAACCTTTTTTCTTTATTTTTGCATGTTATGTTCACATATAATTGAAAAACAATATCTAAACAGAACAAATTGTGATTATTACACCAATGTCGTTTGTATTGTTTATTGTTTTTGAACCATAATAAATATAATAAATAAATAATAACGTAATGGCAAAGACGCACAGAAGGTTCGGGGTTCGATTCTCGATAAGAACACAAAAAAATCCATGAGATTTTTCTCAGTTCTAAATATTCCGCGCTGTAATTCACCACTGTAATTGGCCCCCCTGAGCTGTTGTGTAATAAAAAACAAGTGCCTTTAATTTAATATATTAAAATTGATAACATATTTTTGTCGTGAATTTATGAATTTTTGAGTTTCACATTAAAATAAACTATTTTTATTTTCATTGTTATAAACAATCGCCTGTTAATTCTGCATATCATATTTTAAATGAGAGTTCAAGGTTCGATTTTATACACTCGATGTTTTTTTTTCATTAAAACAAATATAACTATTTTAGATATTTTTAAAAAATGCACCGTCCGGTAAAATAATTAAAGCTACTTATAGCGTGTCAGTTTTGTGAAGGAAAAGATATTTTAAAAATAAAATGCTTTGGTAAATTCGTTAACATCTTGATTTCAGGTTATTTTCAGGTTTGATCATTTAAACTAACAATTGTTTAAATATAACCAATGTACCAATTTAATTCTTTAAAATTCATTCTACGTTCTAAATCATTAGACCTAAAAATAAGGTCAGTTTTGTTTTTGTGTTGAAATCCTATTTGAATTCCTAAGCGATCTAAATTTTGCTTTAAACAAACAACGAAATAACAATGAAAGTCTTTTCAACCACTGAAGGGTATCGTACCCGAGACCGCGATATGCTAATTTACCGTGGTTCCCATTAGACTACGTACCAAGAAAGGTACAAGTTTTTAAGTTTAAACATTTTAAGGTAATTATGTTGATTAATTGCATTATAATGAAAATATTTACCCAAAAACTTACTAGTTAACCCTATGACCCCTGAATATAGATTAAATAGGGTTTTTTAACTTTTATTTTTTAATTATATTATTTATAGATTGAAATTTTTTTTTTTATGTTTACTGCTTTTAAAACAAAGGAGTTATTTTTACGAAAATAATAACAGTACAAATTTGTACCGTCAGGGAATGGCAATATAAAAAGTTGTTATTTCATTTAATTCGAAATACCTTTTTACAAAAATAAATGAAAAACCAACATTTTCATTAAAAAAACATAAACAGTGCAAAAAAATTACTTACTTGCCATCATAATTAAAATATTGAACTTTGTAAAGGAGTAGTAACTTTTTACAAGCAAACGGGTAACAACCAAATATCTCTTCGCAAAACTATTCTCCTGGGCAGTAATCTTCATCGGTACATATTGAGATAGTATAAAATATAACATTCGTTTATGTACGAAAAAATAATAGAAACGCACTACTTTGAACGACGTCACTGGTTCATATGAACCAATCAATGATCTGATAGCTGTGAAGGATATCCGGTTTGCTTACCGTAAACAAACCAATCGAGAGAACTAACAGAGAAGAACCTCTGACGTCACACGCGGAGTTATTTTAGAAGTACAAAACTTTAACAAATCATAGCGTTGATAAAACGATAACAATAAGAATAATTTTTGACTTTTTTTAAAAGTCTATTAACAAATAAAAAAAAACAAAAAAATACTTCCTCATTGAACATGTTTCGAAATAAAATTATATACATATTCTATTTTTCACACAGAAAAGTTAATTCTAAAATGGTGTTAAACGGGTTGTTAAATAATCCTAAAGCGGACAACGTATTGTTACCGAAACTAGTCAGTTACTTTGTAGACAACATTGAAGATAAATGTTAACTTCCTTGAAAATTCCCGAAACTACTCAAAAACGTCCAAATATGTACTGACAGTGATTAGTTCCATAAAATGTATTTTCATATAAGATATACATGAGTTATTTTACACCTTGACAAATATGCACAGTCAAGATCAAATGGTTAAGGGAAAAAAATATTAACACAAGTTATTATGATAAACAAGTAATTCCTTTGCACAAAAAGGGTTGATGACGTATTGACTAGATAGGTAACCTTCGTAGCTAAAATCAAATAAAAAAATATGAAGTTTTATTTACTAATTGATATTATGTGTGTACAAATACATTAATTTAAAGGTGTTTGGCAAAAAACAGTATTTACATATTAAAATTGTTAACGAAAAAAAAACACTTAAAGTTTCATACAAATTAGTAAAAAAAAGTCTTGCAAAAAATAAACTTGATTTAAACAAAAATTATACTTCACAACAAACGACGGAAGGTGGTAAAATTTACCGACGCAAATTAAAAATATATGACTGCTAAAAATAACTGTCAAACTTTGCCTACCACTATCCTCCGCCCACCGCACACGACCGCAAATGTGCGTTCATCGAATTTAGTAGTTGATATTTTCTGTTTATAGACGAATTTGGAATTTGTTATTACGATTTTCTTTTTACTGATACTCGTTACCTTTTGCCAATGATATTTGTAATTTAGTAGGTGCACTTTTCGTTTTAAAGGGACATTTGGCGTTTCTCCGTGTTTTACTTTATTGAGATTCCCCGGGCACTAAAAAGTCGCGTTTGTTGCGTGTTATGGACTGGAATAGCAATTCATTCAAAGCAGGGGAATAATATGTAGAGACAACAGCTCTAAAGATACATTTTTCATCCATTGGTTTGGTTAAATCCAAAATTAGAACTAGGCTGGGTTATGGAAAGGCCGCAAAACTGGTATACCCTGCAGTCAGACATACTGATTTGAACCATCGAGGTATATAACTAGAGTAAGCATAAGCGTTCAAAATACGGTCCCTTAACCTGCGGCCAATTGGCATATGTTTCATAGAACGGACTTTAGTCTGTTGCGAGCATTCCTCGCCTACTTTTGTGTCTCCTCGAAATGACTTAAATGCCAACATGTACGCTAATACACTGCACAAATCGTCTGGAAAAGACAGAAATAGCAATGGTATAACCTTTCCCTGGTAATAAATGTTTTCATCTTAATCAATATTTGTTAAAAATAGATATTTTAATGTTAAAAAACGTTTTATTATTATGTTTCCAGTACAAATGTCCTAATGATTTTGACAGTTATCCCACTCCTTCGTCCACAAGTGTATTTTTCCGTATATATAGTAAAACAGTAAGCAAATGTGACGCGTATGCGTAAGGAAGCAACATACTAAATAAAACTCACCGTAAACCGATATAAACAGTCCGTGCTTTTTACTGTACTATGTGTTTTGCTAGCCAAAGTAGATATGATATGACGTGATGACACTTGAATCCCTCGCTGGCCATTCCCTTTCCTTTGGGGACGACTTTTTAGCTCAAATTTGTATGAAGTGTTGTCTCTATACAGGGTGTTTTTCAAACCGTGTCACATCCGAAACCACAATGATCAGTATGGGCAAGAAGACATATTAGCATATACAAAAAAATATTTGGAACGCAGAAATTTTTGAAAAATAAAATATTTAAAAAAACAAATGGGTGGTTACTTCTGCAGGGGAGAAGCAAGGGGATCGTGGCCATGTGGTTGACGGTGTATCAGACTCCCGCCTCCCCTTTCCTCGCTTCTCTTTTGCAAAAGTAAGCAACCATTTGTTTTTTTAAATATTTTTTTTTGTAAATTTTATTCGTTCAAAAAAATTATTTTAATGTGCCAATATGTCTTTTTGCTCATACTGATCATCGTGGTTTCGGATATGACAGGGTTTAAAGAACATCCTGTATATATTATATCTCAATGATATGAACTGGGTTTAGGAGGTATTTGTCGCGGATGTTAATGAAAATTCCTAGTTGTCTGGCGATATTCTAATAGTTCACTTGATAAGAGATGAATTTTCCTTTTTATTCCTCGTAATTTTTATTATTTTTATCGTTCCGTCAGTAATGTTCATACAAAATAAACATCACTTTTTCCGTGTAGGTATGTTAGATACATTACGATATATACATCAGATACATTGATATCAATATAAATAACATGACATTCTCTAACTCTGCCTTTGTAGAATACAAGAAAATATTATGCAAATAATATTCACACCTACATTAACATAAATCTTGAATTCTATAAATAAATGATGTGCGAAAAAACGAAACCGCAAAACAAAGAATCTAAATAACACAATGACATGTCGACAGAAGCAACAATGGCGGAAACCAGTTCAAACATCGCAATTTAGACAAAGGACTTTGTCATTGGATCCTGACGACTAACCAAGCCTATATTATTTAGGTTGATTTTCCATATCATTTAAATGACGATAAACAAACAAAAGAGCTTAAATATTTATACAGGGATAAAAAATAATTAAAAACTTCCAACCACGCTTACGAGTTTTTAAAATTCCGATAATGTTACATATTTTTGGTAACAATATTGAATTGTTTATATTTTGATGTGCCTCTCAAAAGAAGCAAACTATTGTTATTGAAGAGTGACATTCTGTTTTTTATTGTTTGACATTTTTGAATAAATATTCTAGGCGGTATTATTCCGTGTCAAAAAGGATGAACCATGGGAGTCACGTTGAACGAAATGTTCAGAAAAATAGACTTTGCGATTCCCAAAACATCATAACTTTTTAACCAAATGAAATAATTTCAATAATCGAGAACTTTTAAAGTAAAATAATGATTTTTTCATAGTAATAGTACAAATTTAAATAGTTTATCTGGGACTTCAGAATTTTATTTCAACTTAAAAAAAGCATTTGTATGACGAATGTGGATTTCGGTGTTTTATTCACGCATAAAATATCTTATTGCGATAATGTCTGCATCTTTAACTTCAATACGGCAAAAGGTGGACTCCCGATTTTTATCCTCCAAGGTACATGACATAAATATATTATGTATTAAGGGCTTAATTGAGATTTAACCAAGCTTATACATACTTGGGACTAATTGTCCCCAGTATAAGAAAAATATTGCTTATACAAATATTAATGACCTAGAATAACTATACTAGGCCCTTTCGGTTGTTTTTTTTTTGCTACCCCATATTTTTGCGTACATTTATGAACAAGCTGCCTGCGGATGCGCATGCGCAGTAACTAGAAGTAAAAAGTTATATTAGTATTTGTAAAATAAAAGCAAACACAAAATGTCATGCGCAATTAACGAAATCAAGGTCGAAAAATAGAAAATAAATACATTTATCGTATTATTTTACTATTGTGGAGTTTTAGACTCCGAATTTATTTCAAAAGAAAATTGCGAATAAACAATTTAGGCATCAAGAGAAGTTTGAGAGAGAAAATTCATCAAAAAATTTAAAAAGACATCAAAATACGCAATTGCTAAATAATAATTAGATGATTTGGGAGTGTATATTTTTATAGAATAAATTCATTTAAGTATCATAATACATATTTTTATACATACTCGTATCTAGGAATGCTATATTTGTTTTAGTTTTTACATAGTTATTTTTTATATGGTTTTTAAATTTTTACTTTTTATGCCCTTGCGCGTTGTATTATGTACACTTGCTGAAATTACCACTTTGCTCGGTGTTTTAAAAAAACCTATTAAATTTTAATTATATTGTTTAAACGAAGTAGTTTGTTGTTATGTCTGTCTGGTCAAGAACGTAAAAAAACAAATAATTGCTGTTTAAATACTTTTGTATGAACAGTAATCCACAAAAAGTTTTTATCTGCTTCGCAGTGTATTTTTACTTAATGCAATTGAGATAACTGGAAAAATTACTAAAAGTTCCAAAACTAAAAAAAAGTATTTTTCTGGAAAATTCTGAAATATGATTTACCTACTTAATTGAGAGGCTTAATATTTTACACTCAGTTCATATTTACACTTCTAATGATGACACATTACGTCAAATATATCCCGATAAGAGAATAAATTAAGTTGTATTTGAAAAAGACGAAAGCTTTTAAACACTGTTAAGCGACGCAAATTAGGGAACCTGGTCACGTTTTGCGAGGAAGTCAATAATATTAAATCACTTAATATTGATGGGATTTTTTTAAGCCAATCGTTTTTGAACGCAAATAATTTCTGTACGAGGTACATTAAAGTTAATCTAAGCGAGGATACCATGGAAATCTATATATTTAGATAATACTTGTGCAAAAAAATATTTTTATTTCATTGCTAATGTCATTTATAAATATTGTGAACAACATTGGTCAACCCTGGGGCACTCCGGAGGACGTGTGAAAAACTGCAGATTGATAGAGTCTATATGACACATACTGCTTTCGATCTATAAGATAGCTTGAGAAAAATCTCAGAAGAATGTCACTAAAGCCAATTTTATGAAGTGTCTAAAGCAAAAGCTGGTGATCTACTTTATCAAACCCTTTTGTGAAGTCGTTGTACGAGCAGTCTACCTGAGCATCTTTGTCAAGTGATTTTGTGACAAAATTCGTAAATGCCATCAAATGTGTGATGGTTTAGCGCCCTGACCAAAATTGTGACCTTGTGATTACTAAATGACTCTATTCATTTGTTATAAATGGCTAATGGATTGATAAAATGGTGTATTAACCACTCAAATACCTTCGCAGGTGTATATAAAATTGCCACAGGTCTATAATTTTCTATGCATGTTTTATTGCCTTTTTTAAATACTGGAGAAATTTTGGAAGTCTTCCATATCTCTGGAAAAGTGCCTGCTTTTAAGGATTGATTAAATATAACAGATAATGGTTTCTTTAAAATGACAGGTGCCGTGGCGCAGTTGATTAGGCGGCTACCTGTGAAACTGGCGCCGCGGGTTTGATTCCCGCCAGTTACAGGAAAGAAAGATTTTTTTCTCAATTGGTCTGGGTGTTGTAGTGTATTTTTCATATTTTTTTACACATCCTTTCTTTCTCACCTGCTAACGTGCTTACAAGCCTCTAAAATAGGGACTTAGCGGGTTAATCCCATAAAAAAAAAATAAGTACTCAGACAGGCATAATAATAGCTGATTACAATAGTGTGTAATTCATTTTTAAAAAATGCATTGATTTAATCCACCGTGAGTGAATATTATAATTAGGAGACGTAAATATTATATAATTGAATTTAAGTAAGCTACGAACAAATAAATTATCTATACAATTGAAGGCAATCAGCCGAAAAAATGTTGTCGGGTTTGAGGAAACGCGTCTGTGGACAGAACAGCGGAATGCTGAAGATCTGTTGCATATATTTGAGAGTAATTTCATTTTATTATGAAAAAAGAAAATGTACTCGTATTGAAATAATAGGTGAAATTTTTATCGTTGCTTTAGGCGCCGCTCAATTGTTTTTTCTTCAAAAACCAATATGCATTTTTTTCAGTATTAGGGACTGGTCAACCTGTGCAGTTCTACGAGTGTTACGTAATTGTTACATTTTATATGAAACTATCGATAAAAATTGCACATTTGTATGCCTGACTATTATTTACTTTAAATATAGCTTTATACAGATCTTGCATCAGGTTTGATACACTTAATACACTCGCGGAAAAAAAGCCCCGGCATTTTTAATAAAGCAGCATTTCCACTAAGAATAATAACGTGATATTTTTTTAATTTGAAAAGGATTATTACATTAATTTTCCAAAAAATAATATAAACATTTTTCATTCATACTCTGTTGTTCAAAATAATATTTTTTACATCTTTTGAAAAGTTTGTCGGAGTCTTTTGTTTAGTTTTGTCTGGTAGTTTATTGTATAATTTCAGTCCCTGTTTCATTAGTCTTGATTGTCCTTGACTTGTTTTAGAAAGTTGTATATGGTATTTGTCTGATATTCTCATATTATGTCAAAGTTGACTACATTTTTTTACAAGTTTTAGTTCTTCGTCTACAATTACATTAGTGGTTAATTTATGGATAAATTTTAATGCTTCTAGTTGAAAGAGTTCAGTTATATTTAATTGAAATTTTGTGGTTTTTTAGTGTCTTTGTATATAATTATGCATTTATATATCACATTTTTAACTGTTTAATTATTTGGATTTACAATTATCTTCTAACAAATTTATTAACAAAGAAAATTTGTAAAATATGTTTCTTTTAATAAAAAAAATTCAAAAACAATAATTCCGATATCAGGTTTGATTTTTATAAAAATAAAATATCTCATTATTTTTTTTTTAAGGAAATATTAGCGTTCTTATAATTTACCACAATATTTCAATTTCGGTGGCTATTTTCAACGAGTTGTAAATAACTCACTAAAAGAAAATGGAAATCAAGTTGGGGTAGAGTGGGGTTTGAACCTCGGACCTCCGGCCCGTGAATCCGCAACACTAGCCATGGGACTACAACCCGACACAAAGCATTAACATTATTTAAAGCATTAACTTTGTGGTCCAACATATTACTAAATGTTATTAAATATTTGTATATAATCACTTATCGACTTTTCTATGTCTACCGGGACGTACCTGTCTCTCTAATACGTATATAAAATGTACAGGTATATAAATAGTTAAATAAAAACGCGTAACTGTAACAATGAATAAATTCTTATTTTATTTTTTATTTATTGATTTGGCTTTGTTAGATTTCTTATGCAGGAAAATAAAGTGATATAATATGTAACTAACTGAAGAAAATAATAAATGGGAAGGAACTTGTGTTCGCTTATGTCCGTCAACAAGTTTATGACTTAAGAAAAAAATGACAAAAGCAGTTAAGTAGGTTAAATGTTAATGCTTTGGAAATTATGGTCATTAGAGAGATTGTATGAAAAGTGTTAACTCGATAGCTCTGGAAAATATGTAGAGTTTGGCCTTCGCGACACTTGTCTCAGAGAAAAAAACGATTTTAAAAGAACGGAATCTAAAATTGACATTTGAACTATAAACATTTTTTTCGTATTAAATATTGTTTTAACTATGTATTTACGTTGTGTTTAATCTCAAAAAAAAAAAATATTTGTCCATTTTGGAAAACTCTTACACCTTATCACAAAAAAGCCACTTTGTCTTAAGTCTAATGTTTAATGGTCAGCGCGTTAGCATGCCATACAAAAGGTCTGAGATTTGATTCCCGTTTACACACAAAAAAATGTTTCACAGTCCCCGGACTGGCACCCGATGCGTATGACTGTAAGAAAATACTTCGATTATTTTCCATTCAAATAATTAGTTATTGCATTACTATTGTCTAATATAAAAATAATAAAAACCAGACCGATTTTATTTATTTATTTAACTTTTTGTACATAATGATTATTTGTACATTGGCGGGCTTATTGCCAAATGGCAATTTCTTCCAACCAACCAATAAAATAAAAGTTTAATTTTTATAATTCAAGTTACAGTACATATTCAATAGAAAAAAAAGATTAAAAAATTAAATATATATAAAAATAGAAATAAACGTATTTGTTTATAAATTACCTTAAATCGAAACTATTACTCAATGGGAAAAAGGAAAAAAAGAGGAAAGAGGAAAGAGGAAAAAGGAAAGGAGGAGAGATTATGTCATTTGTTGATTACAGTTACTAGTTCCATGATCTTTCATATTTATATTTTTGTAATTTCTTTATAGTTAAAAACTTTAAGTTCCTATAGTACATTAAAGAACTGTTACAATCATCTGACTAACTTGCGAAATTCTAACCTGTAAAAAAAAATTACAAGAGGGTGAAAAAACAGTATAATTTCAACAGATTATACTGTTTTTTCATCTTCCTGTAAAATGTTTAGTTTTGGAGATTAGAGTTTTGCAAGTTAGTCAGACGATATAATTTATATGTATGTATATTATAACAACGAACCAAAAAGCGTTAAAAATATACAAATTTACTCATTAAATGTGTGCCTTTTACTTCATTATGTATTTTATGTTACACTTAATTTAATGA